>NC_134493.1:7548470-7560970 GCF_040206685.1 Ascaphus truei
CTCTCCCTCCCCGACCCCTGTCTGTCTGTCTCTCCCTCCCGACCCTGTCTGTCTGTCTCTCCCTCCCCGACCCCTGTCTGTCTGTCTCTCCCTCCCCGACCCCTCTCTGTCTGTCTCTCCCTCCCCGACCCCTGTGTCTGTCTCTCCCTCCCGACCCCTCTCTGTCTGTCTCTCCCTCCCCGACCCCTCTCTGTCTGTCTCTCCCTCCCCGACCCCTCTCTGTCTGTCCTCTCCCTCCCCGACCCCTCTCTGTCTGTCTCTCCCTCCCCGACCCCTCTCTGTCTGTCTCTCCCTCCCCGACCCCTCTCTGTCTGTCTCTCCCTCCCCGACCCCCTCTCTGTCTGTCTCTCCCTCCCCGACCCTCTCTGTCTGTCTCTCCCTCCCCGACCCTCTCTGTCTGTCTCTCCCTCCCCGACCCCTCTCTGTCTGTCTCTCCCTCCCCGACCCCTCTCTGTCTGTCTCTCCCTCCCCGACCCCTCTCTGTCTGTCTCTCCCTCCCCGACCCCTCTCTGTCTGTCTCTCCCTCCCCGACCCCTCTCTGTCTGTCTCTCCCTCCCCGACCCCTCTCTGTCTGTCTCTCCCTCCCGACCCCTCTCTGTCTGTCTCTCCCCCTCTCTCTGTCTGTCTCTCCCCTCTCTCTGTCTGTCTCTCCCCTCTCTCTGTCTGTCTCTCCCCTCTCTCTGTCTGTCTCTCCCCTCTCTCTGTCTGTCTCTCCCCTCTCTCTGTCTGTCTCTCCCCTCTCTCTGTCTGTCTCTCCCCTCTCTCTGTCTGTCTCTCCCCTCTCTCTCCCCTCTCTCTGCCCGTCTCTCCCCTCTCTCTGCCCGTCTCTCTCCTCTCTGCCCGTCTCTCTCCTTTCTGCCCGTCTCTCTCCTCTCTGCCCGTCTCTCTCCTCTCTGCCCGTCTCTCTCCTCTCTGCCCGTCTCTCTCCTCTCTGCCCGTCTCTCTCCTCTCTGTCTGTCTCCCACACTCTGGATCTGGATATCTTATTTATCCTATATATCTTAACTGCCCTATACTACAACCGAAATAACCTATACTGCTTTCTTCCAGATCTGACTCTTCTGATCTGACTCTCAAGCTCTGACTCTCAGAAGACAGGTAGGGAACACCTCCCCTCCAACATATAACATATAACACTTTGCGGGAGTGACGGTACCTGGACATTGAGGCAATGCGGATCAGGTAAGATCCCAGGCGGCATTGCTGCTTTAGATATTGTGAAGCGGGGATGTCCAGACACTGGTTAATGGGTGCAGGAAAATAGTCACGCACACGCAAGTAACAAGGGCTAATTGTAGTAAAGTATAAATGTAATACAATAAATAAACTTATGTCAAAAACGAATGTTCTTACTAGGAGTTTATTCAATTTTTTTTGGGGGGGGGACTAGGGCGGGGCTAGATGGCGAGTAGATTTTTGGGTGATTTACCAAGCACTGTACACACACACACACACACACACACAGTTAAGTTATGGTGGGTAAAAAAAGTTACAAAAAACCCTACACAGTAAAGCTTATAAGCAAATGGAAATATTACTGTGCTCATTTGCATGTCTTAGACAGGTCTGCAACCCTGCCTTTTACCATTATCACCCAGCACACAGTGCTTCCACTGCAAGCAAGGGATTCTGGGAAATTACATGCTAATGAGCACAGTGCCATCTTTTGCTTCAAAACCATATGACAGGTCCCCTGTAGCATTTAAAAAGGTGATTCCACATGTACAGTTATACTTTTATATGGATACATGAAACCTCAAAATTCAAAGCATTGTACATGTGGGTAATCATGACACTGCGAGAGTCTAGTTCTAGTTCTTTCTAGGCATCAAGGTAGTGAGTCTTACAAGAATAAAGGAAGGCCAAGGAAAGGTAGGCAAAAGGCAAATAAAAATGTGTGTGCGCGTGCATGCGGGAGGGGGTGGCATATTCTCAATATAATTATGATGAACCTCAGAGCAGAGATTCACCTTTCACACACCGCAACCATTCTTTGGTGCCACAGTACCATGAACAATAGGAGTACAATGTTGTTGCATACGTATCAACATGTTTCATTGACTACTGATCTTTTGTAATGTGTATCATGTAAAATATTTAATAGCATACCTTAAATAACATCTCGCCATCTTGTTATTGAAATGTTAGTTTACTCTTAGCTATAAACAATTAAATATATAAATATATAAAAATATAATACTGTGGGACTGGATTTTTAGCTTGCTAAAATTGTGCATGTCTCCTTATCTATAAACATCCAAAATGAGGTCAATGTGGGGAAAATATTAATTGTTTCTTGCACTCTCAATACCTTCTTTAATTATTCAAAGTATTGTACTTACACACTGCTGTCTGTCAATGACATGGTATCCGCATCGCTTGACATACTCTGTTGCTCGCTGTCATTGGCACTTGTGGCAGGTGCCAGAGCATAGCCACTATTGACATAGTAAGGGTTAACTGGCTCTCTCCACGTCCCAGGTCTGTTAGGATAAAATATATACAGTGTGTTATTCTTATATGCTCCATATATAGTGCCACCAACAGAAAACATCCCATAACTAATCTCTTGCAGAGATAACGTAGCTAAATGGCAAAAAATAAAAATGTCATATGATCTAATTAGACTGTAAGCTCCTAATTAGACTGTAAGCTCCTCGGAGCAGGGACTCCTCTTCCTTAATGTTACTTTTATGTCTGAAGCACTTATTCCCATGATCTGTTATATATATATATATATATATATATATATATATATATATATATATATATATGTGTGTGAAGCGCTATGTACATTAATGGCGCTACATAAATAAAGACATACAATACAATCTTAGAAAGGTGGGAAAATAAATACTAAGTGTGAATGATGTAAAGAGGTCTTAAGTGAAACATCTACTATAATTTGTCATGTCCTGTTTTTGTCTTTTTCCATTGTGAACATTCAGCTAAAACAAGCCACACGTATTCAGCAAAATACATTTTTTATGACAATGACAAATGATTTGCTACAATTATATGTAACTATGCAAACAGAATTGCTGCTCGCCAATAAATTTACATAAAACATAACATGTGAATTGTTCATCTTTACATTGTATTTCATTTGATCAAAGACTGAATGGAAGATTGAAGAATGCACTGTTGGTTAATTGAAAGCTCTTGCAATGTTCCCCCCTCTTTTAAAAAAAAAACGGGAACCGTTGTCTTTCCTATTGGCCTGCATGAAGCCGGGGGTGGGGGTGTTAAAACCCTGGATGTAAAGGTAGTGCCTTTATCAATGGTATGCATCTCAGGAACAGGGGGTCCCCAGAACTGAAAATAACATGGTTTAGCTCCAATTACCCACCCCCTGGTTCCCACCCTAAAAAATAAGTGCTATATGAAAAAAATATTATATGAAATAAAGTTGTTATTAAAAACTACCAAAGCATTACCTTGCTGAATTTGACTCAAGAACTGCTGTCAGAAAACTATTTGGCACTGAGGTCAGGAAATATAGAACAGATGGGAAATCATTTTGAACAAGGTGATGCAGTCAAGACAGACAGAATTACCTTGAAACATTTGCCCCCCTCCCCCATGCAATGTATGCGCTTTTGTGTACATACTTAAACATACATACATTAACAGCTTCTGTTTAGGTAATCTTGCACATACTGTATACTGCTTCACCAATGTGTCAATATACAAATCTGTCACATATGCTTGAAATGCACTGCCAATACATGATAAAAAAATGGCCACGGGGTAAAGTCTTGCTCTGGGAGTCAATTAATAATTCAGCCATCAGCAACCATATTTACAGTTTTGTGTTACATACTGTCATAATAATAGCATGCAATATTATGTATTTTAATCCATCTGGTGCTTCAGGGGTTAATGTGATTGGAGTTTTATTTTAAAAATACCATATGTTGGGTTTGTAACAGGTCAGGAATTTTTCTGGGTTTGTGCTGGTCTTCAAAGAGAGTTTAATTGGGGACTTCCTATCCTGTATGGCCCACTTAAAGGTGCCAGATGGATTGCATGTTGCTGATATAGTCTCGAGATAAAGGCAGTTGTCTTGCCAGACGTCGGAATAAAATATGGCCCCTGTGACAAGTTAAACATTATTTTTTTAAAGCTAGCTTCAATGGCATTTTCTGGAGGGCAAGACTGTATTCAACATAAGTGTGTGTATTAAAACTGAGACTATCATGTGACATCATCATAAGAGTTACAAATCCGTAATGCGCCATGAGCGCCTGAATGTATTGATGTAACTCATGTGTGTGAATATTACAGAAGGAAAGTTATGAGTCCGGGTATATCCTGAGGCAGATGCAAACGTCATTTGTAAAAATAAAAATTCTCTTTCGTAAAACCGTCAATCTGACAGCTGATTTACAAAAGGGGGTGGGCTTATGTGGTTTCCATGGGGGGAAAAAAATGAATATTCAAGTCTGGGCAATGTATTAAGAAAAAAATGTATGGATCGGTGGGACTGCTACCCCAAGAAATATAGGAACTCACCAGATCCAAAAAATAAAAGTTTATCGATTACATGCTAAAAAAGACATAATAGGACAAAAATCTCCTTCCACGCGTTTTGCACCGTGTGGGCACTTTCTCATGGAGAACAATGGTGGGGGAGGAAGATGCTATTTAAACCTCTCCCACATGGTCAAACACATCTGAAAGCAATCAGATTTAGAAAAAAGGATACTGATAGGCGTTATGTTACCTGATCCCTGTATGTGAGTCTTAATAGAGATGTAATATATAGGGGATTACAATAAAGTAAAATAAATCCCCTAGTTTGTTATTATAATAAGGGATATAAATGGATAACATAATAACTACACATAGAATTCGTTAAGTATAGGAATATACAAGATCCAGAGATAGACAAAAGGAAGTTAGCAATGGTCAGGCAATGAAAAATACATAATTGATAGTCTAAAAACATAAAACAAAATAAAATGTCTGTGGGGTGAAATCAAGCACAAATAGTATGCATATACTATGCTGAACAGAATTGTCCGCTGCTATACATTAATAGAAAGGTAGAGTTTAGGCAACTCCACTGACATTTTAAGGTAACCACTGTATACTAACATCTTGATTAATAAAATATTGTTATATTATTATACATGAAAATAGATTAATTATATTGCTTATATTGTAACATCATGTACATATATATTGGATATAACAAAAAAGCATATACAGTATCTAGAAAAATATGAGAAGATATAGAAAAAATATAACGAAAAATTTATTCAGTTAGATCTACACAAAGCAATCTAATACAATGAAATTAAAAAAATACTGAAGGTATTGAAAAAATGAAAAAGAAATACTAAAAATGAACGAACAATCATCAATATATAAGCATGACAAAATCATGAAAAACAAGTCATGAACCAAATCATATAACATGAAATAAAGGGTTAGTTACACACATTATTTCAATAAAGGAGGCTTATGTTAGACTAATGCTACGCTTATAGTGCCGGCAACGGCGATACGACGGTCGCTGGAAAATCAAATAGAGATGACGTCCAGCGATCGCGACCAATCCGTCGCAAACGGCGGCAATTCATTTTTTTTCCGCGACGTCGCGTCGCTGTCAATATAAGTGCAGCCTAAGTGTTGAATCCAGTGTCCAGTACCATAATGATATAATTAGGTAAAGGAAACTCCCAGCCGGGAGAAAAAACGCCATGCACTGCTAACGTGGATCTGCCACGAGGAATTTGCTACTATTTTTTGTATGTTCAGAGGATTCAATAAAGTCATTTTTAAATGACCCAGCAGTCTCAGCTACTCTCTGGCAGATCCACGTTAGCAGTGCATGGCGTTTTTTCTCCCAGCTGGGAGTTTCCTTTACCTACATCATCCATTGTGCCGTCGCAAGCCAATCCAGATTTCTTCAATCAAGTCTTAGTGAGTATCATGATTACTCTTGTTTATACATTATGGGATCCAACTCCAGGGTACTGTTTATCCATTTAGTTGGGGGTCAGGTTGATCTATTACATGGTTATTCCTGACATACCCCTTTATACCTTGGACACTTACCCGTCATAGGAGTTAACATAGGATCATTTTTGGATTGCAACATTGTGGACTTGATGATATCATATTTTATTGTTTACTGCTGTAGTGCTTTCCACTCCTCCAGAGCTCTACTATAGGAAGTACATTCTTCCTTTCTTGTCCATAATGATATAATGAACAGTAATCCAACATGGAGACAGAGCATATACAGTTCAAGAAGTAAACAAGAGAAAGGGAAAAAGTCACAAAACACCATGTCATCTTGATCACTCACTTTATTTTACAAAGAGGAAGCACAGAATTAATAAGGCAATTGTCTGAGCTCTGAATTTGCTTGTATGTTTGTAATTGCAAATGTTATCCTGGCTATAATCAGCCATATCCCTTTGAAACTTCCTATGTTTACGATCTTTTATATCGCTTATGTTTGTTAAATTCCTTATGTAGTTTATTTTCCAATTGTTCAAATAATGGCATTGATTTGAACTGTTCTATTTTTTGAAGTTGAATATCTAGTTCCCTTTCTACTTCAACTAGACATATCTTTTGTGTGTCAGTAATTTGATTAATTCTTTTGAACAGCCAGACAATGTCTGTTCCCATTTATTTGTGAAATCACTTGCTGTAATATGGTAGGCAGGGGCCAAATTAATTATTAGGCCTCTAAGTATCATACTTTTTTGATCATAATGTTGGAGGCTTTTACACACTAGTGTTCTTTATACCAGCATACGAATTCAAGCATTAGCTGGTTAATATATTTAAATTGGTTATTTATATATGACTGATTTGACTTGTTGATGCGATAAAAAAAAAAAAAAAAAAAAAAAAAGATAGTGGCATTTCAAGCGAACATATTCATACCACTCAGTGATTTACAATAATAGCCAACTGCACAGCTAAGTCCACTGCACTAATAATGAAAGGTTAATGTAAACTCCTGGTTAGGATAGTGACACAACAGGGTGTAGCATTTCAAAGCTATCATAACATGGCCCATGACTTCCGAGGAATCAATCTGTATTTAATCCTCACTAAAATTGCTACTCTTCCAAAACCGATTGTATAATTAACCACAAGTTTCCTTCATGCTAGGTTTTTAACTATTAATATCAGTGGGTCATAAAAACATGCATTCATAAAAATGCCTCTGCAAGATTTTCTTCGTTTCCTGTATGAAATATTAATTTTGTAATTACGATCTACTTTGGGAAAGCCATGTTGGAAAAATATTTTTATGGCACACCTGGAAAGTGGATGGAAATCAGACGGAAAAAAAAAAAGTGTGTGTACAACGTACTGTGGAAATATTAGTTTCACTGGCATGCCAATTTTGTTTTATTTCACAAATTAAAATGAAATGCATTGTAGGCAAAAGGTATTACTCTGTTAAAAGACTGACCATGAATTTGGCCTGGCTTTCAAAAGGTGACCAACTGTGAACTCATCTACATGTCATTATCCTTAATCCCTGGCTGCAGTGGAAGCACTGTATGCTAAATCAGGGGTGCGCAAAGTTTTTTGGATGCCCCCCCCCGTGTCTCGGTACCTGCGCTCGCGCCCCCCTCCCGAGTGACCCGGCGTCAAATGATGCCGAGGGTCACGTGACCCTGAAGTGTCATTTGACGTGCATTGTCATGACGACGTGGCATGTCACGACCCTGCGACGTCATTTGACGCTGCGTAGTCATGGCGACGCGAGCAAAAGCCGTCTGAATCCCGGTAAGTACAGGTTGCAGAGGCCTCGCGCGGTCCCCTGGCATTTAAATGCCTCGGAGAAGAGCGCGGGGGCCTCTGCAACCGCCCACGCCCCCTTCCCCCCCAAGAAAAACACAGCATCCCCCAGTTTGCGCACTGCTGTGCTAGGCGATAATGGTGAAGGCCAGGGTTGCAGACCTGTCTGAGATGTGAATATGCTCACAAGTGTCATTTCTATTTGTCTGGCTTTCAGATATTATGCAAAAATGACCTAAACATCCTTATGTCGTGCTCTAGAGCATACATTACTGCTCCAACGCTAATTAACTACAGAGTATTTTGTTATTCACAACTAATGAGCCATACTTGTCAGCTCGTTTTCAACAATTTCCCCAGTTGGGAACATGCATTTACAAGGAAGATTGTCTACACACCCCTGCTGTGCAGATATTTATTTTATATTTTGTTTTAAAACAACAACAAACCTCGGCGCTAATTCCCCGCAATAAAAAACCCAAAGGGGAAAGAAAGGGTTAAATATTACCAGTTGATGGTGACGAATACCCCTAGGCAGTTTATTAAAAAACCTAGGTTGATGAACCCTCTGCTACAACCCCAATAGGGATTATCCAAAACCCTAGACAGGAGAAACAAGGGGGAGCAAGGGTTAAACAGATTTCAGCAGTCTTCAGGTCAAACAAACCTCAAGGGTAAGAAAAGCCAGGAGGGCAGGGGAGGGGGAGGAAATGAACAGTATATATCAATAATACTTACACGGCCTAGTGTAAGTACAATCACATCAAGAGGTATCTGTCACAGTTCAGTAATCGTACCCCGGTCCATACATCAGAGGGGCCGGATAACTGGAAGGTAGGGTAAAGGGAACCCTCGCTCTGTTCCTCTATCCTCTATCCCCGCAACTCCCACGTGGAATACACGAACAGATGGTGAGGCAAGTGGTTTAGTGAAAAATCGCCAAATTTAATCAATAATTGAAAAATATATAAAGGCAAGGCACTCACATCACAACTGCATACACTCACAGCACACTGCATAAACTCACAGCACACTGCATAAACTCACAGCACACTGCACAAACTCACAGCACACTACACACAAACAAACACACACAGCACACTGCATAAACTCATAACACACAATCACAGCACTCTGCACACACTCACAGCACACTGCACACACTCACAGCACACTGCACACTCACAGCACACGCACGCTGCACGCACTCACAGCACACTGCACGCACTCACTGCACGCACTCACAGCACACTGCACGCACTCTCAGCACACTGCACGCACTCACAGCACACTGCACGCACTCACAGCACACTGACAAATACATACACACACACTGTCTCTTTAAGGGAGCTTGCTCTCGCAAGACGGAAGCAGAGACAGGGAGAAGAGCTGCCAGATGCCGGGTAAATGCTGTGTGCTGTTGTCTGGGAACGCTGGGAGAGTTCCCAGCTTTCCCCCTCCGGCGGACACAGTACCATCACACAAAAAAAAAAATTGCGGCGGCCATTTTTTTCTGCGACCCCGTTTATAACGTGGTGGTTGCGGGTGGCCCCCGAGGACCGCGCTATAACGGGGTTAAGCTGTGTATATATATATATATATATATATATATATATATATATATATATATATATATATATATATATATATATATAACACACAAAAGACTAAGACAATCCCCAAAGACAGCACTCTAAATGTACCACAGAATAACTAATGACGTAATGCAAAAAGACTAGGAAACTAAGTCAGAGTAGAAAAGGAATTGATTTTAATAGCGAGCAATAAGAACACTAACATTTAAAAACATAAACACACTAAAGGCAGCAAAAATACATAGAGTGTGACAAACTAATAATTACAAAAATAAATAATGCTGAAAAATAAACCAAAAGCAAGAAATGTGTCTAAATAATAAGCCTGATAACTATATAAAGCGACACAAAAAAAGCTAAATAGTTCAAAAAAGCCCTTGGAAAAAACCCTAGCTACAAAGCATATAACTGAGCTAAGGGCATCAAGATAGGTATAACATAAATAAACCTATATACATAATAATGTACATAAGAAAAATAGTAACTTAAACCAAGAGGGAGGCACTGGGTATATAAGGTAAAAAATACTCAAACCCTGAACAGCAAAAAATAAAATAAATAAGTCAAAAAACATGGATGCATTAAATGCCTGTGGTAACTGCACAAAAACAAGCAGGACACGTGGCTGTAGGATATCAGAGAAAGCCAGTGCCCTTTGCACAGATGAGACAAACTTGAATATAAGTCCAATAGGTAATAATGACTCCAAACAGCAGAGAAAGTGATACTCAGCTGTCATAGGATTGTAATGGAGTCAGTCCTGCAGAGTATTACTCCAAGGTGGTATACAGATGAGTCATGCAGTCCACAGGAAAAGTACCAAAAGTCACGCCAGCAAGATCATGAATAGCTGCCTAAAGTGAACACTCTACGCGTTTCGCCCGTGGGGGGCTTCATCCCGGAGTGGTAAAAGAGTAGTGGAGGCATGCTAAGATAAATAGTGTATTCAATTAGTATCAGCGACGCCTTTTCCTGTCCGTGACCAATAGCGGAAACAGCACTGGAGGGCGGCGTAATCTACACAGGTGCCTGAGGTGAGGCATTCAAAGCCGATGCGTCCTTAGAGACCGGAGTCCCAGCTGATCACATAGTTACTCTGCTGCACATGCGCATATACTACAGACCGTAGCGTCTGAGTTCTAGAGTCTTGGTGATGTCATCCGGACATTTGAGAACAAAGACAGGTTCTTATCTGGTGTTTGTGCAGCCGGGAAGCTTTGAAGGGAATGTATCAGCCTGTCCCGTTGGTGCCAACTCTGGTGTATCCGTTGGTTCAGCAAGGTGCACTGGAGCCACCGCAGCCAGATGATGTAATAATCAGCAACACGGTCAGAGACTCCCTCCAGATACACCTCCCACAGCTCTCACTGCTCACCAGCAGGCAACCGCAAAACCGGAAGCGACAGCAGTCCCAAGCAAAATAGCAACAGCTCCAAGGTACTCTCTCCGTTCGTGCAGTAATGTCAGCCACAAACTCGCCTCTTTGGGAAACGCCCTACGCGTTTCGTCACTAAGGACTTCGTCAGGGGTCTAACTGTATATATACATGTATACAATATATATATATATATATATATATATATATATATATATATATATATATATATATATATATATATATATATATACACACACACACAATATATATATATATATATATATATATATATATATATATATATATATATATATATATATACAGTGTTCGACAATTGTATACATTTACTCGCCCGGGGCGGGTGGATTTAACCCCCGGGCGAGTAAATATTGGCACAAGCAGCACACGTGTATTTTTTAAATTTCCCGCGCTCGCGCTGCTGTTTTTCCCGCGCTCGCGCTGCTGTTTTTCCCGCGCTCGCACTGGAGAAAAAAAAAAAAAGCCAGCTCTCTGATCACTGCCTTCGCTCCTCCCCCGCCTCTCAGCAACTTCCCCTCCTCAGCTGTTCCACTCCTCCCCCTTCCGCCAGCCAGCCCCTTCCGCCAGCCAGCCCCTTCCTCGCCTGTCTGCCTCAGGCCCCTGCAGGGCCATCTGTCACCCCCCCTCCCTCCCATCGGGCCATCCACCCCCCCTCCCTCCCTCCCATCGGGCCATCCCCCCCCCCCCCTCCCTCCCATCGGGCCATCCGCCCCCCCTCGCATCGGCCATCCACCACCCCCTCCCATCGGGCCATCCACCACCCCCTCCCATCGGGCCATCCACCCCCCCCCCCCCTCACCCCAATCGAGATTTTGGCCGAAATTTGGATATAGTATCCAGTGATGAGCAGGGGGTTCTGCTGGCATGTGATTTTGGATAGGGATGCTGAAAGTTTGTCTTAGAGCCTCCTCCCTACTAGTTTTGTCCTGGAACTAGGACTTCATCTGGGGAATGTGTGTGTCTAACTGGTTGTTACTTAAATAGCATATACATGTCCCTGATAGGTTAATTAGATAACCAGTATTAGGATATATATCACAGGTGGACACAATTAGTTCAGATATCAATATACAAAATGCTGAAACCCATCTTTTATACATATTGTTAAATAAAATTACAAACAATTTTAATACACATGATCATAAAATTTATATTTAAAGACATAAAATAAATAGATTATAATAATATAAAATATATATATTCTGAATAGATTTATAAAGATTTTTTCAAAAAGATTGTAAATTTATCAAAAATGGCAATTGGTAAGATGTTAATTGAATGTGATAGTTTCAAGATACATACATATATACATATATACGCAGTGCTCGACAAACCCGGTCGCCAACTCGCCAGCTGTGATCGGATATTGGCTCGTGGCCAGTAGCTTTTCTCCTGCTCTGCAAAAAAAAAATCCCCTGCTCGAAAAAAAAAAAAATCCCTCTGGCTGTGACGCGGCTTGGAGTTGCCAGGACTTCAAACCGCCCTTCCTTCTCTGCACGGGTAAGTAATGTGGGGGGGGGGGGGGGTTGGGGGTGCGCGCGCGTCTGCTGCTCCTCCTCTTCCTATATATCCTCCTGTATAATTGTGTCACCTCCTACTTACAAGACCTGCACTGATCCGGTCATGGAGAGGATTGTGGACACATGCTTGAGGTGTGGGGAATTTAATGCCTTTAATAAATATTTATACTGATACATCCGGTCCCCGGC
>NC_134493.1:7565970-7716884 GCF_040206685.1 Ascaphus truei
ATGGTAGGGGCATTAAGCTCCATTTAATTCACCTTCTAACTGTTCTTGTGTGTGTATGAAATTTTGTTGTGTTTTCTGTTACCCAACCCAGCGATCCTAGTTGTCATACAACATATATAGTGTCTAAATTTCTATTCTAATACCAATTGGCACAATTAGATATATGAGGTTAGCTTATGTTCCTCAATAAGATCCCTGATTAGTTTATGTACTCAATATGATCCCTGATTAGATTAGGGAAACAAGAGATTATGGCATTACAGCCAATTGACTCTATAGGCTAAGGCATAAACCAGTATTGTCAAATGTATACATTATGTAATTATCTCTTCTTAAAGTACATATAGGTATCGCCAGTCTGGGTAATAGGAACATTTGGTTCATCTTGTGTTCACCATTCGTTTTTAATTAGTACCCGTCACGGAGGTAATGTGTCTAATATAATTGTTTGCAAGCATCCAATCAGTCACAGGAGGTGGGTATATATACCAGGGGTGGGGAGATACAATGGTATTATGCCCCTGAGGAAGCCCTAGAGGAGAAACGCGTAGGGCAGACCCTGCAGTCATTGCAGGCATTGCAAACCGAGCAGAGTGAGACGCGCTGCAGAACGGAGTGGAGATAGCGCTGTGACGTCATTGGAGGTCGAAGTCTCGCGAGAATTGGAGCCGGAGCACGTGACGCGGAAGTAAACCAAGCTAGCAGCAGTGCAGTGGACCGGACAGCTTACTCTACGAGTGTGAGAGACTCAATTCAAACTCTCAACTGCTTGAAATTATTTCACACCATGTGAGTGAGATACTGTTTGTTATTTTTTAGATAGTTTTTACAATAAAAGGTTTTATACTATTTTTGTTCCATTGTCCCTCTTCCCCCTCCCCCCCCCCCCCCTCCCTGGTGAGCTATATCCCATGTTAAGGAGACACGCAGCTACAGATGAAAAGGTGACCCCTGAAGCAAGCAGCAGTCGTGGAGAGTCTGAGATCCATGCAAACAGCAAAGAAATCCCAGCAGCAGTGTTCCTGAATCCCAGTGGTGGATTAAAGGCTTTTATTTGGCTGATTAAGTGTAAGTGTATACCTTACCACCTTAACTCTGAAAGTAACAGACATACTGCCCTATGATATTTTTCTCTTTTTCTCTTTGTCTCTTTCCTGGCTTATTTGCGCCTAGGTCATTTCTTCTCTCTATATATATATATATATATATATATGCAAATATAACTGTATGCATGTCTTAGGCAGGTCTGCAACCCCGCCTTTCCCCAATATCACCCAGCATACAGCACTTCCACTGCAGCAAGAGATTCTGGGAAATGACATGCAAATGAGCACACAGTGTCACTTTTTGCCTCAATAACCATTTTTAACATGGTTCCCTATAGGCTTAAGCTTGCTGCATGGTCACAGCTTTGAGCACAGCCAGGGTTAAGGTGCATACCCAGAAAACCATCCACAGACAGCTGTTTCGACCTTGATGGGTCTCATCAGTGTGGGGTTGATTTTAACTGGGTATGCAAGAGAGGCTATGGGATAGGCTATACCATAATACTGAGTTAAGTTATGGTGAGTAAAAAATGTGACAAAAACCCTCCACAGGAAAGCAAATATGCAAATATAACTGTATGCTCATCTGCATGTCTTAGGCAGGTCTGCAACCCCGCCTTTCCCCATTATCACCCAGCATACAGCACTTAATACTACTAAACTATATACATACAGTGGTTGACAAATCACCAAAAAATCTACTCGCCACCTAGTACCAAACGTGTGCTGCTTGGGCCAATATTTACTCGCCCGGGGGTTAAATCCACTCGCCCGGGGCGAGCAAATGTATAGGTTTGTCGAACACTGTATATATATATATATATATATATATATATATATATATATATAAATTGTTAGTCCAATAAAAAAAGGTATCACCTAATACTGAAGAACTCATTTATTCTGCACTATATATATATATAGTGTGTATATATATATAGTGTATATATATATATATAGTGTATATATATATATATATATATATATATATATATATAGTGTGTATATGTATATATACAGTTAGGTCCGGAAATAATTGGACACTGACACAATTTTCATAATTTTGGCTCTGTACGCCACCACAATGGATTTGAAATGAAACAACTGAGATGCAATAGAAGTGCAGACTTTCAGCTTTAATTCAAGGGGTTGAACAAAAATATTGTATGAAACGTTTAGGAATTGCAACAATTTTCATACAGTCCCCATATTTTAGGTGCTCAAATGTAATTGTACAAATTAACACAATCATAAATAAAACGTTCATTTTTAATACTTTGTCAGGGATTCTTTGCAGGCAATGAAGTCTGGAACGCATGGACATCACCAAACGCTGGGTTTCCTCCTTTGTGATGCTTTGCCAGGCCTTTACTGCAGATGTCTTCAGTTGTTGTTTGTTCGTGGGTCTTTCTGCCTTAAGTTTTGTCTTCAGTAAGTGAAATGCATGCTCGATTTGGTTGAGATCAGGTGATTGACTCGGCCATTGCAGAATATGCCACTTCGTTGCCTTAAAAAACTCCTGGGTTGCTTTCGCAGTATGTTTTGGGTCATTGTCCATCTGTAAAGTGAAGCGCTGTACAATCAACTTCGCTGAATTTGGCTGAATCTGAGCAGACAATATATCCCTATACACTTCAATATTTATCCGGCTGCTTCTGTCTTCTGTCACATCATCAATAAACACTAGTGACCCAGTGCCATTGGAAGCCATGCATGCCCATGCATCACACTGCCTCCACCGTGTTTTACAGATGATGTGGTATGCTTCGGATCATGAGCCGTTACAAGCCTTCTCCATACTTTTTTCTTCCCATCATTCAGGTACAGGTTGATCTTGGTTTCATCTGTCCAAAGAATGCTGTTCCAGAACTGGGCTTGCTTTTTTAGATATTGTTTGTCAAAGTCTAATCTGGCCTTTCTATTCTTGAGGCTTATGAATGGTTTGCACCTTGGTGAACCCTCTGTATTTGCTCTCGTGAAGTCTTCTCTTTATGGTAGACTTGGATATTGATATGCCTACCTCCTGGAGAGTGTTCTTCACTTGGCTGGATGTGGTGAAGGGGTTTTTCTTTACCATAGAAAGGATCCTACGATCATCCACCGCTGTTGTCTTCCGTGGACGTCCAGGTCTTTTTGTGTTGCAGAGCTCACCAATGCATTCTTTTTTTCTCAGAATGTACCAAACTGTTGATTTGGCCACTCCTAATGTTCCTGCTATCTCTCTAATGGGTTTTCTTTTTTTTGGCAGCCTATGGATGCCCTGTTTCACTTGCATTGAAAGCTCCTTTGACCGCATGTTGTGGGTTCACAGCAACAGCTTCCAAATGCGAATGCCACACCTGGAATTAACTCCAGCCCTTTTACCTGCTTAATTGATGATGAAATAATGAAGGAATAGCCCACAGCTGTCCATGAAACAGCTTTTGAGTCAATTGTCCAATTATTTTTGGTCCCTTGAAAAAGAGGGTGCTACATATTAAAGAGATGTAATTCCTAAACCCTTCCTCCAATTTGGATGTGAATACCCTCACATTAAAGCTGATAGACTGCACTTTAAGCCCATATTCATTATTTAACTGTAACTTGAATTTATTTTGCTACACAGCCGAAATAAGAAAAGTTATATCAGTGTCCAAATATTTCCGGACCTAACTGTACATATACATATACAGTGTCTAAACTTCAGCGATCCTAAATGCATTAAGACAACATTTTGAAAAAGCGTACACTGATATTATAAAGAACATTTATGGGAAAGCTACGTCAACCATTAGATTACATGCAAATTCAAGCAAGATAACGATCAGCAAGGGAGTGTGGCAGGGTGACACCATGCACCAGACACTAAGGCTAAGGCCCCGGTCACGGCGCTGTAATGCTCGCCCGCGCTTTTGGCTGCGTGTTCCGGCGATTCCCTGGTCTGCAGCTCACTGCAGGAGCAGAGACCGGGGGGAACGTGGCGGAGGAGTGACGGGGGCGCGTCCATGACATCACCCGGCAGGTTCGCCCTCATTGGCTGAACCGCCGGGGGGCGTGCCTAGCCGCTCGACGCGAGTTCCTGCTCTCAATTCGCTATTCCCGGCGCTATTGCGGGGAGGGCTCTCGTGAGCGCAGCGTCCGCCACAGCGGACGCTGTAGCAGGCAGCGGGGGCAAGGCCTAAAGCTTTTCACTGCAAGACTTGAACAATTGTTCAAGACATTAAATTGGGAAGAAAAAGGGATCAAAATCAACAGTAATTTAATTTTCCCCTTATGAGACAGCATTGGATGATGCTCTGTAACTATGTATCTGTACGAGTCCCCTACAATTTCCAGATTACATTATTTTTGTCACAGGTCCAGAAGACCTCCAGTAACAAATTGGAGAACTCACCAAAGTAAAGAAGAATGTCGACCTCCGTATGAATCTCAGCAAAACCAAAGTGATGTTCAACAAACGTGTCAAGTCTGCCAAGATTTAAATAAATGGAATATAAGTAGAAGAAATCGAAGACTAAGTCCACCGTGGCCTGCAAATAATGGACAGGAAACTTTTGAATGAAATCAATAGAAGAATGAATATGCGCTAGAATGCATTTGGAAGAAACAAGACAATCTTTTCAAGTGAACCTTCCACTGTGCCTCAAGCAGAAAGTTTTTGACCAGTGTTTCCTGCCCGTGTTCACTTATTGATGTGAGAATTGGACCCTAAATGCAAAAATAATTAAGAAGCTTTACATAAGGCAAAGAAGTATGGAGAGATGTATGCTGGGTATTACCCAAAGAGACAGGAAGAATAAATGGGATTGAAATCAAAGAAAAATCCGACATCACAAGGGTAAAGAAATTAAAATGGCAGTGGGCCGGACAAGAAGAAATTACTATTGTTGGACACAGATGGTACTTGACTGGACTAAAAGCCCAAGACAATAACCAAAAGTAAGATGAGAAGATGAAAATCAGAACATTTATTAGAGCAATGTGGAGAAGACACTTGCAACCGCAGTACCTTGAAGATCACTGGGGAAGCCTTCATCCAGCAGTGGATCGATAAGGGCTGAAGAAGACGAGAAATTATATATCACCCAAATACTATGTCAACTACTAAAATTGCCTTTAAAAGTGCTTTGTAATTTTTTTTAGTTATGTAACAAACATCATAAATATGTATCTATTGCATTCATAAAACCACTAATAATGAATATTTTTTATTTAATACAGTACATGTATAAATTAATATTCCACGCATCCAATAATTTCTATGAACTGTTGAGATGGTGACATTTTTTATTATTCTTTAAAGACACTTGCAGCAAAAAGAAAAGGTTTCTGAAAAACGTAACTGTTACATGCTGTGAAACACCGAATAACTATAAATTAGGATAACTGACTTAAATGTCATATTTTATTGGAATACTAAATGCGATATTATTGTATTCCACGTTAAATGTAAATAAAATATCAGCTAGTAAACTATCTAAAATAATGAAAAGGCCACTGTGAACATCAAACCATATGGCCTAAGCAACCATGTGACACAGACTTTGAAAGTATAAATATAGTAAATGGGGAAGTCCTGTTCAGGTGCTTCGTGTCAGATGGAAAAATCAGCAAGCTGTCAATGCTGGAGGCATCGTTTTCCAGGAAAATGAAAGGTCAGCTGATTAGTGGTATGTGTTTAAAACAACACCATATTTCCTCAGTATCAACAGAATCAAAACGATTTCCCCACAGAAAACAAGTCCTAAGAACTTTCCAGCATGGTTCAATTTTCCAAGTTGTGCAAATAAATGCTATGACTTCTAAAGTAGAGTAGGAAAAGTTTGCTGCAGTCTTCATCAGCAGTTTCCAAAAAGACATTACCTTACAAAAATGGATATTTCATGTCGGCATCAAAGCACACAAGCTGAAAGTGATGTCAGCTGCATTAATCCTGCCGAAATACCCATTGTGCAGAATACGAACATGCATCATTTTATTTTTTACTGCTACACAGAAGTCTGCCTCACAATCTAAATTCTAAATTACAAGTCTAAAGTATTGTATTTATTCAATTCTGCATAAAACAAAAACTAAAGAATTAATATTTAAAAAAAAAAAAAAGGAGGGCATAACCCTAACCCCAACCCTAACCCCAACCTATATTTATTGCAATATGGGGTGTATTATTGTACACTGCCGGAACATCATGCAACAGAATATCTATTAAGAGATTGGATTAAAAAAAAGGAATGCCGTATTTCCTCGATTCTAAGACGCACCTATTTTCCCATTCTCACGTCTGAAAATGCGTCTTAGAATCGATGTACAAAAAATTTAAAATAAAAAGCTAAGGGGCGCTGCAGAAGCCACAGCAGCTTTACGCGTTTTAAGCTGCTATTGGCGGTGCGGTGGCCCGCTGCTTGAACCACGGGGCCCCCCTGCCACTCCCCCCTGCGACTCACAGCTGATGTTGCTTGCTGGGGTCAAGTGCCACCCCCCTCCCCCCCCACCACAATGCACAAATTATTTCAGCAGTGTGTCCGGCTGCTAGCACCACGAGAGTCGTTTCCCCACCCCCATGACTCCACTTGCTGTCGTGAAGTGCCGGCCACAGACGGAGAGCTGATTTCAGCAGCGGTTGAAGTGCTGGCTGCCTCTCTCATTGTCCCCCCAGCACGACAGTCAGCTGTCCGGCATTGCGGCAGGGCAGCCTCTCCCATTGTCCCGTGTGACCGTCAGCTGGGCGGTGCGGCGGTAGATGTGCTGCCGGCTGCATCTCCCTTACCCCCCCACCCCTCTCTCTCCCTGGGCACGACCATCAGCTGGGCGGTGCGGCTGTAGAAGTGGCGCCGGCTGCCTCTCCCATTCCTCCTCACCCCCGCGCACGCCTATCAGCTGTCCGGCGGTAGAAGTGCCAGCTGCCTCTCCCATTCATTCCCTCCCCCCAGCCCCCGTCCCGGCTGTCAGTGCTTCTACCACTCCCCCATATCTCCCAGCTCCCCTTACATTTCACATCTCTCCCAGCCCCCTCACATCTCTCCCAGCCCCCTCACATCTCACCCAGCCCTCACATCTCACCCAGCCCCCTCACATATATCTCCCAGCCCCCTCAAATCTCTCCCAGCCCCCCTCACATATATCTCCCAGCCCCCTCACATCTCACATATCTCCCAGCTCCCTTACACATCTCTCCCAGCCCCCTCACACATCTCTCCCAGCCCCCTCAAATCTCTCCCAGCCCCCTCAAATCTCTCCCAGCCCCCTCAAATCTCTCCCAGCCCCCTCAAATCTCTCCCAGCCCCCTCAAATCTCTCCCAGCCCCCTCAAATCTCTCCCAGCCCCCTCAAATCTCTCCCAGCCCCCCTCACATCTCTCCCAGCCCCCCTCACATCTCTCCCAGCCACCTCACATCTCTCCCAGCCCCCTCACATCTCTCCCAGCCCCCTCACATCTCTCCCAGCCCCCTCACATCTCTCCCAGCCCCCTCACATCTCTCCCAGCCCCCCCACATCTCTCCCAGCCCCCTCACATCTCTCCCAGCCCCCTCAAATCTCTCCCAGCCCCCCTCACATATCTCTCCCAGCCCACTCAAATTTCTCTCCCAGCCCCCTCACACATCTCTCCCAGCCCCCTCACACATCTCTCCCAGCCCCCTCACACATCTCTCCCAGCCCCCTCACATCTCTCCCAGCCCCCCTCCCATATCTCCCAGCCCCCTTACATCTCTCCCAGCCCCCCTCACATATATCCCAGCCCACTCACATCTCTCCCAGCCCACTCACATCTCTCCCAGCCCACCTCACATATATCTCCCAGCCCCCCTCACATTTCTCCCAGCCCCCCTCACATTTCTCCCAGCCCCCCATACATTTCTCCCAGCCCCCCATACATTTCTCCCAGCCCCCCTCACATTTCTCCCAGCCCCCCATACATTTCTCCCAGCCCCCCTCACATTTCTCCCAGCCCCCCTCACATTTCTCCCAGCCCCCTCACATCTCTCCCAATCCTCCCATCCATGCCTACCTTGTCTTGTAGTAGAATCTCTTGAGTCAGAGCAGGAGCAGCACAGGGAGGGGAGCGCTCTATAGTAGCAGCAGACAGGAAGTTCCGGGTCAGGCTACTAGATGGCGCACCCCCCCTGCAGTCCTGCTTTCATACCAGGCTTTCAGCCTGGTGCCGCATACCATCTCCCCCTGCTGCCTGTTAGCAAACGTTAGAAATCCCCCGCTCTCCCCCCCAGGGAGTCCCGGCGGCCCTGGTTCGCCACAGTTTCCCTGCCAATTCGCCACAAGTGGCGAATGGCGACAGGGTTGCCAACCCTGGGGATAAAGTATCTTTTCTCTAAATTTAGCATAGGTTGAACTTGATGGGCGTACGTCTTTTTTCAATCTCATCTATTATTTAACTATGCAACTATAGCCGGGACTTCGCAAACGACGTGCGAGACTGGTGCCGCAGCCCAATCGCTGCAGAAAGGGTTCATTCACAAAGAAACAAAAAGGGTAACATTTATATCCTAGAAAGAAACAACAGGACTGGCGCTTACAGCAGTATAAAGTAACAACAATCATACAACATAACTGTAGAGGAATAGAAAATAGGCTTAAAGTGACCCCAAGTGGTAAATTATGGAAGTGCACTAAAACAGTAACATGTAATCTACACTTCGATATCAGACAATCATACTAGTAATAAAGGTATATGTAATAAAACAAAAACGTCCCACTCAACCTTCAATAGAAAAGCGTCTTTTTTTCTTGCACACAGTTCTAGAACAGGATGAGGGAGTGGGATACGTTATATGTAAAGAAAAATCAGCAAAAGGGAAAATAGAGAGTAGAAATGCTAATACCAAATGAAAAGATTGTTCTTTTAATCTTCAAACATTATACTCGCATAGATATGAGTACAAAAGCATGTCACACTCTGAAAATCAGGTGTATGGATAGAATCCAGTCTTGTCTAAGATGAGATCTTGGATCGAGCGCTGTGTGGGTATACTTAAAATAGAAGAGAGGGAGAACCCATAGCGCAGGCTATCTGATCACAGGTTAATGGAATAGAAGTTAAAAACCCTCAAAAATGCGCACTTACAATTAGTGCAATAAAATAGGGCACATAGAATACAGTAATGGAGCGACGGTGATCTCACCGCCCCTCTCGCAAAGGTCAGATGAACACTGATGCTGGGCTGGTGCTGCTTCCTATGGCGGCCGCTTGGATCAGCAACTCTGCTCCGCCGGGTTCTTTCTGCTATGACTGTGGGTGCAACAGCCTCCACTCTCCTCCTGGATTCAATGTGTTTCGTTTGATAAGACAAACTTCATCAGGAATCCTGCCGATGTTTGTCTTATAAAACGAAACGCATTCAATGTATCCCGCCCCCTCATCCTGTTCTACAAAAATGCATATCCTGTAAGAAATGTAACAATGCTTTTAGTAATTAACAAACGTATGTGAACCCCAAAACGCAGTCATTATGTCATGGGGTCTGGCACTATAGGGTCTCCATGACGAAGTAACCAAGTCATAACCAAAGGGTGCTTTTTTTCATCTTAGGCTGAGTACCCGCTGACACTGAGCTCGCTCATGCTTGAGTGGTGACGTCACCAACTCTCCAAGCATGAGCGACAGGTGTCCGCGCTGTTTCGCAAGCGCGCGCTGGGGGGGCATTGCGGGCAAGCTGAGCGGGGTTCAAAGTCAGATTTTTTTTTCTGCGCAAGCGTCAAGCGTGGGTGAGCGTCTGTGCCCACGCACGGGGACATAAAAATTGAAATAGCCAAAAGCAACCTCGCCAAGCACCGCTAGGTCAGCACACTCAGCGGCACAGGGGACTCAGCGTTAGATAGCATTCTCTGTTCCCATGGAGCACAGGATGTTGTCTGAAGTTTAGGGGAATGGAAGAGCGAGACTCCTTTTTCGTTTCCGGGTTAAGGGGTGTGCTGTGCAGGAGGGGCTGTGGCATCCCTCTGGCATTCAAAGGGTTAAAGAGTTGTAGATTGGTAGGTATAGACCGAAGATTGTACAGACGCACAGACACATTTAACTCAAGTGTTACTTCCATCACTTATTGTGGTGGGCAAGTAACCTATCGAAAATCCTTCTCAACATAGCTAAGGGCTAACAAAACACCGCAAGCAGGACACTTCGCCGCCGGACATTTTGCCGTGATGTCTGCACCTGTGTTCCGACCACTCTCCGTTGTCCACCATGCACCCGACCTCACAAGCCAAGCCTGCTACTCCAACAACTGTATGTCCCGACCTCCAGCAGGACCACTACTCTGCCTAGACAGGCCGTACCAACGCGGCATCTTTAAATGTCCCAGGAGACATTTAAAGATGGAGCGTCGGAGTGGCCTGTCTAGGCAATGTAGCATTCCCGCACCGGATATTTAAACACGCAATTGTCAGAGTGAGCGGTCGTGAGCGGAAGACCTGGCTTGTCGTGTCAGGCGCGCAGCAGACGGCGGCCAGACGCAGGAACGGACATCATGGTGAAGTGTCCCGGTTGTGGAACGCTCACTGCATTTTGGTCACAGCCAAACGGCGCGTCCAAACGTCTTAGACCGTCAGGTTATGCTCTGTGTCAGTGTTGTGACGGGAGCGGGTGACCAGGCTGCATAATAAAGGTCAAGCCCACCTGATTATCCCTGGCCCGAGTATAAGGGTCCAAGAGAGTTAGCTCTTGGACCTAGTAACTGTATGTTATTGCATTGTAATGTATGTACTTGCAAAATGTTATAAAACCATTTTTTGTGTTTCTCCCTTTCCTGGCATGCAATCAAGCAGGGATTGCTAGTGTATGAGTTTCAAGGGGGGGGGGGGTTTGCGGAGGAATCATTGTCAGAATATGCCTAGCGGGTCAGAATCCAAAGAGATCAATGGAAGTCCTCCAGGATGCCACTAATTCTGCCAGATCTAAGGGCGCCTGCTCAGCGGGTGGCATTGCGATAGCCGGGGGGGGGGGGGGGGGGAGGGAGAAGGCAGTCTTTTCTAACCAGCTTGGCTCCGATTGGCTGCTTGAGAAAGTTCCCACGCGCTGATTGGTTATTGAGTTCTGCCTCTGTAATGCTGCCGACTGCAGAACAGGATACGGACCCATGGTGCAGAGGTAGTGCTGACCTTGGCCTGGGATCTGAAGCCTGGGATGCATGGGGAAGACAGGTCCGGTTCCAGGGAAGGTGCAGGCAGAGGCAAGGGGAAGACTCAGGAACGGACACAGGAGGAACCGGACAGGAACAAGTCAGGGGTACTGGACTGGAACAAGGCAGGAGGTAATCCGGTCCAGACAGGGGTCAAGACAAACAGGATGAAAGTCAGAGCAAGGCAAAGTAGTGGACTACTTTGCGCGAGCCAAGACAAGTTGCAACGGCCTGCTTTTTTAAGGCCAGAGGCAGCTGCTGGCAATAAGAGCCAGATAGAGGCATACTTCCTGTCAGGGGGGTAAGGGCAATTTGCCAGGAAGCACGATGGTCCTGATTGCTTCAGTGAGGATGTCATTTCATGGCGACAACCATCTTAGGTATCGAACAGATCCCTTTATAGCCTCTAAATTTCAGCTACAGCAGGGAAAGCTATAAGAAGCTATGAGCCAAATCAGATGGTGTGTTCCCCTTGAGTCAGAGGCAAAAGAGCGCGGGCAGGCTTATCAAAGTTGCTCTGTTTGTAATAGCAAAGCAAACGACCTCGATTTCAAGCCTCAAAAGCCTGCCCGCCAGAGACTAAGTGCAGCATTCTGCGCCCAAGTTCTATAAATCGAACGTAGCGGTTGGAATTTCATGCCGATTTGAGTTAGAGGAGATCCGGGCTAAATCCCGGTCAGAGTAAGCTCTTCCAAGCGAGCACCCTGCACCTAGGAAAGTCTACTTTTCGACCCCAGACAACCCGTGTGTCTTTTCGTCTTTATTTTGTGTTCCACTGTGTGTATGCGGATTTAAGCCGAATAAACTACAATTTATTTCTCTACCTTGTTTTGCTCAATGAATGATCCTGGTCAAAAGGTGTAAATAACCTGGTCTCCTGTGACATGTATGCAGTGCCGTCAGATTATGCTCTGTGTCAGTGTGCCGGGCCGGCAGCACTATACACTGACCTAGGGTATAAACTGACACAGAATACAAGGTTGAGAAGGGAGACAGAGAGGATAGACAGTTGGAGTGACGGGGAGAGAGGCAATCACTTTTTTCCCTCTCTCTCAAGGGGCTGCACAGGAAGCACTGAAGGGCCGCATGTGTAATATGGCTATTCAATTTGTCAGAATGGGTGTCAGGGTCTCCTAGACCTCCTGCCTAGCCATAGTTCTTCTTTGTCCACCGGTTGTGCTGCTGCCTTCTGTTTCCTCTGGGTTCCTGTCTGTCTGTCTTCTTGTTGCTCCTCTCTCTGTCTTATAGCTCTGCTTCCTGTCTGTTTCCCTTGCCTTTGCTTGAAGTCAGACTCCTATGCACATGCCTTTGTCTTTGATACTGATCTGTTCCTGTACCTGTATTTGAGTCTGTTCACAGTAAAAGCCCTTGCTGGTATCTGGCTTGTCCCTGTTTGTTCCTGTTCTCAGTCCCTGCCCCCAGACCTGTCCCTGCTCCCCTGTCCTGTTCCAGTCTCCTCGTTGCCGACCTCTGCTTGTTACCTGACTTCGCTACCTGCCGCCTGCCTCGGACTTCTGCTTGTGACCCCTACTACACTCGTGCTGTTCCGGCCACCGAGTCTCCCATGACAATGGGCCATATTATAAACTATATCAACTGTCTACTTTAACCAAATTATAACATACAATGCATTTACTTTTTATTTAGGTAATGCATTTACATGAAAGAAGGGTGCGAGAAAGTAGAATTAGACAGATTTTGAAGCATCTCTATTTTCTCCTGTACAGTACTTACAGTGACGAAACTATGATGCAGCCATAAAGAACATATTTTCTAGAAGTAGACGACCATGGATATCCTACGATAGATCACTTTGAACGGTCATAAAGCATGCCTATGTATATCCCCTTTCTATTCCAGATAAAATGAAAATATTGTTCAATTCTTTACGTTAAACGCCCCCCTCAGCAAATCTTCCCATGGCAGAGTTTTATTCTTACAAGCAGACCAATGTCAATCAAAGGTAATCTCACATTTGTACAAATAAAAACTGTGCCAATGGAATCTCGTGAAAAATAAGTGTTAAAACACTGTAAATTTATACGAAACTTGTGTTTAAGGGAGTTCATTTTCACAAGACACCTCTTGGTATCTTTGAGCCTTGGTCCCTTACTCCTCCCTTAACAATAAATAAATATAACAAATAATTTTGGGAAAAATGTGCGTACGCTTATAAAATATTAACAGCGTACACAAACCAGAGGAAATAGAGGATCCTCCTTAATCTTTGGTTACCCCCCATAAATCCATGCGTTTTATCACAAATGTTAACGATATAGTATGGGTTCAACAAAGAATTTTTAGAAAGGCAGATTTTAATAAAATGAGGAATAATCTACAAAGAATAAATTAGAATTACATTTTTGCAGGGAGAAATGTGGAAGATAAATGAGCAGTTTTCAAAACGTTGTTAGATAAGTACACTTGTCAGTGTATTCCCTTGGGTAATAAATATAAAAGAATCAAGTCTAAACCAATGTGGCTAAATAAAGAAGATGGGGAGGAAATAGAAAAGAAGAGGCATCCGTTTAAATTCTAAGGCCTCGTTCAGGGTGCTGGCTTCGGAGGGAGGGCGTGTTGACGTGCGTGCGGCCGTCCGACACAATGTATTTAAAGGGAATTGTGGTTGTCAGGGTAGCAGCTGCCGTGTCTCCGAAGTACGGAGTTGACGCTGGCTACAGTTTCAATAAACAACCCAAGTCGTTTTTTGAAGCTGCAGCAGCGTCACTGGGACCTCGGCAGCCAATGAAATCATTCTTGAGAATGATTTCAAGACAGCAACTTCGATCCCTAAGCTGCTGTCTGTAGCCCCGCCCCTTCAACTCCTGAAAAAGTCTGCTGGGGAGGATTCGCACACATCGCCCAGCAGACTGCCGCTCTCGCACACGCGAACGCCCGCCCTCCAACTCCTGCCTCTGGCACCCTGAACGAGGCCTTAGGCAGAAGGGATGGAGACATTGTATCAGAAATATAAGGAATGTAACAAAAAATGCAAAAGGGCAATCAAATTAGCAAAAATGGATAATGAAAAAAGGATTGAAATAGAAAGTAATATCAACCCCAAAAAGTTATTTTAAGTACCATAACAACAAAAAGATTAGGAAAAAAAATATAGGACCCTCAGTGTGAGATGGGCAGGCAGATTATTGGGAGATAAGGAGAAAGTAGAGGTAACAAATTATTTGCCTATGTATTTACCAGAAGGAATCAATTGCAAAAATAGTGCCACAGGAGGAAGCCACAACCCCTATATCAGGGGGGCGCAAACTTTTATCCCTGCGCCCCCCTGCCGGCTGTCCCCTCACTCCCGCGCCCCCCCCAACCCCAACTTACCCGCGCTCCGGCGTAATGACGTCACGTTGCCATAGCAACGTGACGTCACATGACCTCGCAGCGTCATTTTGACGCCACGTTGCCATGGTGACGCAGGAGGAAGCCGCCGGAGCCACGGTAAGTTAGGTTTGCAGAGGCCCTGCAGCTCCCCCGGCACTTAATTTAAGTGCCTTCGGGAAGCGCGCGGGGCCTCTGTAAACCCCGCGCCCCCCGTTGGTAGTCTTGCGCCCCCCCTGGGGGTCGCGCCCCACAGTTTGCGCACCGCTGCCCTATATTACCGAACAACGTGTTAACTGAAGTGCATAGGCGGCTTGATAAAATTGAAGTACAGGCATACCCCGCATTAACGTACGCAATGGTCCAGAGCATGTATGTAAAGCGAAAATGTACTTAAAAGTGAAGCACTACCTTTTCCCACTTATCAATGCATGTACTGTACTGCAATCGTCATATACGTGCATAACTGATGTAAATAACGCATTTGTAACAGGCTCTATAGTCTCCCCGCTTGCGCATCTCTTCGGTACAGGTAGGGAGCCGGTATTGCTGCTCAGGACTTGCCGACAGGCGCATGCACGAGCTGCCGTTTTTGCCTATTGGGCGATATGTCCTTACTCGCGAGTGTACTTAAAGCGGGGTATGCCTGTAAATAAAGCACTCTGATGGCATACATCCAAGAGTTCTTAAGGTGCTAAATTTAGTAATAGCCAAACTATTACATTTAATATTAAAGTGCTCAATTTCCACAGGCTCAGTACCACAAGATTGGTGGAAAGCAGATGTGGTACCTATATTTAAAAAAGGGAGCTAGATCACAACGGGGGAATTACAGACCTGTAAGCCTGACTTCAATAGTGGGGAAACTACTTGAAGGTTTGATACGGGATAATATTCAGGAATACCCAATAGAAAACAAAATTATTATTAATAGTCAGCATGGATTTATGAAGGAGAGGTCATGCCAAACTAACCTTATTAGTTTATTTAAGGAGGTAAGTAATTTAGACCAGGGTAGTGCAGTTGATGTGGTCTACTTAGATTTTGCAAAGGCTTATGATACGGTTCCACACAAGAGGTTGGTGAACAAAATAAAGCAAACTGAACTAGGTAAAAATATTTGCACCTGGATTGAAAACTGGTTGAAGGACAGACAACAGAGGGTTGTCATAAATGGAACTTTTTCAGGTTGGGCTAAAGTCGTGAGTGGAGTACCTCAGGGATCGGTACTGAGACCCCTGCTTTTAAACTTGTTTATTAATGACCTTGAGGTTGGAATCGAGAGCAAAGTCTCCATCTTTGCTGATACTAAATTGTGTAAGGTAATAGAATCAGAGCAGGATGTAATTTCTCTTCAGAAGGACTTGGAGAGACTGGAAACGTGGGCAGGTAAATGGCAGATGAGGTTTAATACAGATAAATGTAAGGTTATGCATTTGGGATGCAAGAATAAAAAGGTGACTTACAAATTAAATGGAGATATTTTGGGGGAATCCTTGATGGAGAAGGATTTAGGAATGCTTGTAGACAGCAGGCTTAGCAATAGTGCCCCTAACAAAATGATGCCCTTTATAAGACCACACCTTGAATATGGAGTACAGTTTTGGGCAGCACTCCATAAAAAAGACATTATGGAACTAGACAAAGTGCAGAGAAGAGCCACCAAATTAATAAAGGGGATGGAAAATCTGAGTTATGAGGAGGGGCTAGCGAAATTAGATTGATTTACATTAGAAAAGAGGCGTCTAAGAGGGGATATGATAACTATATACAAATATATTTGGGGACTGTATAAGGAGCTTTCAAAAGAACTATTCATCCCACGGGCAGTACAAAGGACTCGGGGGCATCCCTTAAGGTTGGAGGAAAGGAGATTTCATCAGCAACAAAGGAAAGGGTTCTTTACAGTGAGGGCAGTTAAAATGTAACATGCATTACCCATGGAGACTGATTGCAGACAATAAATATTTTTAAAAAAAACGTTTTTTTTGGATATATTTTTGGAAAGGTATACAGGGATATACCAAATAGGTAAACATGAGCAGGATACTGATCCAGAGAGAAATTTGATTGCCATTATTTGGAGAGAGGAAGGAATTGAATTTTACTTTTATGAGACAGCATTGGATGTTTCACTGGGGATTTTTTTTTTTTTTTTGCCTTCCCCTGGATCAAAATACATTAAATTAAAATACAGAATAAACTATGTCATTTAAATTTAGCATAGGTTGAACTTGATCATAGGTCTTTTTTCAAACTCATCTTTTTTCCCTCCGCATGGGAAGTGCAATGGGAAGGCGGGAGACAACACTCCTTGTGATGATCAGATATGTGGGTTTACTAAAGTAATCCCTTAATTCAAATTGTGGAACCGTCAATTTTGTGGGTTACTCTTCCCGAGTGTTGACAGAGACAGAGGAGCCCTGGGACAGATTGCAGCCTCCTGCTACAGGGTGGATGCCTCCCCCACCAGGTCACAGGAACATGTCGAGACCGGTTTGGGGGGTTTTCAGTGGGGGGCAACTATGGTGGTACAGGTTGTTTCCACCTCCCCTTCCCAATAAAGTCTGATTTCAACCACCTCCCCTCTGTTAGGCAGGGAAGGATTTTAACTTTATAGGCCAAAGAGCTAGACTCCACTTATTACTTTCAAAAACATGGAATAATAACTCAGATCACTTTTAGTGGGCTGAGTTATTGATTCTTAGGACACCCAAGGAGTCTTCAACTAGTGGAGGGCGGAATCAGAGCCCCCACAGCTGCAGGAGACGGGGCAAGAAGGACGGCTTTTATATATGCCCTGTAAGGCCATGCAGCTGCCAATCCTTAAAATGTTTATGTCATATGGGCAGTGTAAGGGTTAACCCAAACCGTTCCTTAAACTGTTTTTTTTTTTGCATTGGGGCAAACAAACATCGAGGACTGAGCAACACCAGTCTGGATGACCATTTCAAGACAACGAATTACGAGTTACACATAGTTGCCACTGTCATACAATTTTATGTATTAGATCAGGAGTGCGCAAACTTTTAGTGTTGCGCCATCCTGCCTGCTCTCCCCCTTACCTTTGTACTGGTGTCAAATGACGCAGCAGAGTAATGTGACATCTATGACCCCACGGCGTCACTTGACACCGCGTTGCCATGGTGACGCGTCACCCGTAGCCAAGGTAAGTGAGTTTCAGAGGCCTCGCTGCTTGGCATTTTATTTAAATACTTTGGGGGTAAAAGCGCGGGGCCTCTAACCACCGGGCCTCCTCAAAAAAATCTCGCACTCCCCAAGTTGTGCACCCCTCTATTAGATCATATATAGAAGAAAACCTACCAACAATTTTGATGTGAGTAATAACTAAAATGTACTTATGACACTTTCAAAAACTAATCAGTTAAAAAAAAATGACAGCTAGTTTTAACCTATTAAAACAATTACTGGTTAATTGAACAAAATGGGTTGTGCAAATAGTCTGTTGACTTTTGTGACATCTAAGGCCCAGGCTATGGTGCCTTCGCTCACGAAGGGGCATGCGGAGGTTGTGAAGTCACCCACGTGAAACGGGTGCTTTCACTGTCCATGGTGGCGTGCCTAGGGGCGTCACAGAGCTGGTTCACCCTCATTGACAAACCGCCAATTTCAACTGATTTTTTGCGCAACACGAATCCCCGCAGTCTATGGGTGCAATCAATGCCTTAAGGCAATCTGATCACACCCCATGGAGACGCCTCTGCGCGGTCCCCACACCATGGGCTCAGCCTAATTGATGCCACTTCCTCACTGTCTTGAATGGAATGATGAGGCCAACTAATATGATTCTTTGAGGACTTTGGGTATGGAGAAGAGGTTATGTTTTTATATATTTGGATTAATACATGTATTGCAAATATGGCATAGGGTTATTGAATTCTGTTGCTCCTGCTACCTCATTAGAAACCTTATACATTTATTTTTGTTTCCTTTGTTGTGCTTGTATTTGAAGAATATTTTGTCATGGAGGAATGTACAAGCACTAATCCCATAATATATGAATACATTTAAACTAGGTTGGATTTCAACTTTAACAGCAACATTAAAGATTGCAGTCACAAGATCAAAGGTTAGTAAATGATCAGGTACAAAATAAAAAAAACATTCTAGATATGGGCTGTTGATTCCTATAAATTATGATTATTATGCACATATTTAATAGAATTAGAGAACCTAATAATCATTCCTTCACACGTCTGAAGCACTTCTTCCCATTGTGTGTTATTTGTATTTGTTATTTATATGATTGTCACATGTATTACTGCTGTGAAACGCTATGTACATTAATGGTGCTATATAAATAAAACTATACATACATTTATATACACACACCTTGATGGATAACATTTTTGATAAAGCATAAATTACTTATTAATGTTTCACAACCCATCGACCGAAAACTGTAAATATACTAACTGTTAATATTATGCTTGCAATCACTTTGACACCTCAAAAATGTATTTACTTCAATAACAAACCACACTTCAAAATTTTGACAGCTAAAGTTTCTTCTTCCCACACAAGAGCTTCTTTTGGGGCAATGCGTGTCATTTTGTCTGGGCAGAGTTCATTGACGCCGTGTCTGTTAGGTTAATGGAATAATTATGCACCTCAATATTTAGCACACAGTTTTATTTATCTGTATGCCACTGCTTTTTAGTTTATATTTTATTCTTACATTTGAGCTTCTACAACAATAAGGCTGCGGCCCCGCTGGCGCAGACCGCACTCATGCTTGAGCGGTGACGTCACCAACTCCCTAAGCATGAGTGAAAACAAAAGAAAACAGTGCACAACGCCAAATAGTGAAGCAAGTTCAACAATATAATTCAAATTAAAGGGGTAATATATCTGCGTACATAATAATGGTTGGTTAAGTGCATTTAGTGTGTATCACACTGTTTACCACTCGGCAGCTGCTGTCAGGAGAGTCAGGTGCTTGCTTCTCTCAGCTAGTGCCACTCCGTTGGTTCTGAGACAGGGCGTCAGTCTTTTGCTCCCAGGGGGGTTTCCCTTCAAGCAGCCAGGTTCAGCTAAAGGTATTGGTGCTCAATGAGATCACTCCGGTTTCCAGGCCGTCTGGAGCAGCTCCTGTAACTCAGCAGATGGATCCTCTGCACGGAGGCCATTGGCTTTGCCCTGATTTTATCAATCCTGTGTGCTGTTTTGGGCCTTTTTGAGAGACTCTGAGAGACTGTATCACCTCCCTGCCGATTCCATCACTGCTGTGGAGATAGTGACGTCATCACACAGCGTCCCGCGACGGAGCGGCATCGTGGCACGCCGAGTGTGCCCCTGCAAGCTGCGGTCTAACCTCCGTGCAGAGGATCCATCTTCTGAGTTACAGCAGACGCCCGTATCCTCAACACGGTTTTGTGATATAATTTATTTATATTTTTTACTTATCACACTGTGGGAGCTGTGGTAATATTCTTCATCACATATTTTTATGGTTTAGTCACTGCACTGTATATATCCATATATTACATTTCCTAGTAGTTAGTTAGATAGTAGCGCACAGTATTTTTTCTGTTTTTTACTGCCTAAGCATGATGGCCTGTTTATTTTGCAAGCGCGGACAGGGGGCATTGGGGGCATGTTGAGCGCGCTTCAGACTCACTATTTTTTGTCTCCTCAAGCGCCAAGCTTGGCAGAGCGTGCGTGCCCTCGCTGCGTGAGCGGGGACGTCAACAAAGACTACGAGAAGTAAAAGCAGCAAGCGCCGAGCACACAGCACGCCCAGTGCCAGCGGGGACGCAGCCTTAGGCTGCGCGTATAGTGTCCGCGACGGGACGGATGACGTCACCCGTTGCCGCTAGCGATAGTTATATTTTGCTTTACGGCAGTGCGGGCATACTGGCAATTGATTGTTAAGGAGCTGTCACATGAAAAATAAACACAGAAGCGCACCAAGGGTCAAGATTTATGTAATAACAATAAAATAAATAACATGTAAAAACTTACATATAAGAATATATAGGTCCAGTAGATCAGTGCACAGGTAATCAGTTCGAATTGGTTCCTGGGCGCAGGGGGTATTCCAACACACATCTCACTCGAGCGAGCAGAAGGAAATGTCTCTAACTCCTTGTGGGAGGGCTGGAACTTGTTCAACCAAAGGTCTGGATACCAGTGTGCACTGTGTGAACTCCGCAACGCGTTTCAAACAATTCAGTGCTTCATCAGGCCTGATGTGTGTTGGAATACCGGCGATTGTGGTGGACTACTATACACGGGTCCTGCGAGAAGCCGCAACCCGGAAGTAACAACAGAGTGGTGCCGAGCAAGCCAGCCCCAGCTCGCGGGACTGATCTGTGAGTCTCAGCACCTACCCCCTGCGCCCAGGAACCAATTCGAACTGATTACCTGTGCACTGATCTACTGGACCTATATATTCTTATATGTAAGTTTTTACATGTTATTTATTTTATTGTTATTACATAAATCTTGACCCTTGGTGCGCTTCTGTGTTTATTTTTCATTTACACCTGACGTTTGGAGCCTTCCTACGACGGTTACTGGTGGAGGAGGGGTACCTTCACATCACAGCAGCAGAAAGAGGGAAGAGCTGATCTACTTCAAGATCTTTTTAGGAAGCAAGAGCGCGGTTTGATTTCATCATCTGAGCTGTCACATGAGGCGACAGCCCTTGAAAAAATCAAATATTGCGAGCTACCAAAATTCACGAAGCAATGACTCTCAGTCGCCGTCGCGCTTACTATAAGCGCACGCGACGGCAATGCATTTGTTTTTGGGCGACGTCGCAGGCACTATAAGCGCGGCCTAAGACAACTGGAGAAATCCGTTAAGTACAGCAAACATGTAAAACAATAAGAAAATGTGGCACTATTAGTGAGGAGCAGGTAGGTAGCTTGGTTGCTCTTAGTGAGGAGCAGGTAGGTAGCTGGGTGAGTTAGAAGGGGAAGCAGGGGCAATAGGGAGAGGCAAGTCGTTTCTGAGCTGACCCATCCCAATAGATTTGCCATGTTGAGTGAAGATATTGGGAATGTCGGGGCAGAAATGGCAAGGCTGGGGGAGACTAATTCCTCTAGCAGCCAGGGGAATAGTTCCTCCAGCACAGTGGGGACTCGAGATGCTCAGATACAAAGAAAGATTGTTGTGGTAGGCGACTCCATTATTAGGAAGGTAGATAGGGCAATCTGTTGCCGTGACCGCATGAACCGAACAGTTTGTTGTCTCCCGGGTGCTCGGGTTCGGCACATTGCGGATTGGGTAGACAGATTGTTAGGGGAGGCTGGGATTGACCCGGCGGTCTTGGTACATGTTGGCACCAATGACAAAGTTAGAGAAAGATGGAGGGTCCTAAAAAATAATTACAGGGATCTAGGCCAAAAGCTTACGGCAAGGACCTCCAAAAAGGTAGTATTTTCTGAAATACAACCAATGCCATTTGCAACCGCAGGTAGACAGTCAGAGATCAGGGAGGTTAATGCATGGCTAAGAAAGTTGTGCCGGAAGGAGGGTTTTGGGTTTTTAGAGCACTGGGACTCCTTTTCTGAGAGGTGCCATCTATATTCTAGGGACGGATTACCCCTCAATGAAGAGGGATCTTCTGTGCTAGGGGGGTGAATGCTAAATAGGTTGGAGGATATTTTAAACTGAAATGGAGGGGGAGGGGAATGAAACAGATAATGAACTAAATGGAATAGATGAGGATACAAGGTGGTATGGAGGTAAAATGGGGGCAAGTGCGAGTTTGACAAGCAGTGAGACACCCATAGTAAATACAGATAATACTAGAAAACTTCTAAAGACTAAACCAAGTAGGCGCAGAAAGGAAGGAGCAGATAAGATAATAGTACAGGCTGAAAAAAAAAACTGAAATGCATGCTTGCTAATGCAAGAAGCCTGACTGATAAAATGGGGGAGCTTTAATTAATACCTGCACAGGAGCAGCATGATATCATAGGCATTACTGAAACATGGTGGGATGAAACTCATGACTGGACAGTTAATTTAGAGGGTTATTCCCTTTTTCGGATGGATCGAACAAATAGAAGGGGAGGTGGAGTATGTTTATATGTTAAACCAGATCTAAATCCTATTATAAGGGAAGATGTTTATGAAGGGAATGATGAAAATGTAGAGACTTTGTGGATAGAAATTAGCAGTGGAGGTAAAAGTATAAAGAAAATGTTTGTGGGAATATGCTATAAACCACCAAATATCTGGAGATTGAGGGAGCTAAAATACTTTTGCAAATGGAGAAGGCATCAAAACTGAGATTAGCATTACAACAAAAGGAAACAGGTTTTTGGGGGTGCTTAAAGACAATTATATGACCCAAATTATTGAGGAACCAACCAGGAGAGGGGCAGTACTGGATTTGGTAATATCAAACAATGAATAAGTAATAATAAATATTCAAGTCCTGGAACATTTGGGTAACAGTGATCATAACATGGTCTCTTTTGAAATAAATGATCAAAAAACAGATTACTTGGGTTCAAAGACCTTAAACTTTAGAAAGGGAGATTTTAATAAACTCAGGTCCAATCTACAAAAAATAATACACTGGGATGATGTATTTGCAGGGAACAATGTAAAAGATAAATGGTCAGTCTTTAAAACACTGTTAGAAAAGCACACTTATCAGTGTATACCCTTGGGTAATAAGTATAAAAGAAATAAGTCAAAACCAATGTGGCTAAATAAACAGGTAGGGGAGGAAATGGACAAGAAGAGGAAGGCGTTTAGATTCTTTAAGTCACAAGGGACAGAGACATCGTATCAGAATTATAAGGAATGTAACAAAAATTGCAAAAAGGGCAATCAAATTAGCAAAAACGGATAATGAAAAAAAGATTGCAATAGAAAGTAAGGTCAACCCTAAAATGTTCTTTAAGTACCTCAATAACAAAAAAAATGAGAGAAGAAAATTTAGGACCGTTTCAGTGTGAGATGGGAAGGCAGATTATTGGAGATAAGGAAAAAGCAGAGGTATTAAACAAATTCTTTACCTCTGTGTTTACCAGGGAAGAATCAAGTTCAATAGTAGTGCCACAGGAGGAAGCCACAACCTCCATATTAATGAATAATTGGTTAACTGAGGAAGAAGTTCATAAGCGACTTGAAAGAAATTAAAGTAAATAAGGCACCTGGCCCTGATGGCATACATTGAGGCACTTCCGTGCCTGCTGCTTGCTAGAGAGCGTGTGTGACGTCCTGCCTGTTCTGCCGCCTCCTCCGCAGCAAACAAAGGTAGGAGGGGGGGGTCATTGGAGGTGCAGGGGAGGGTCATTGGAGGTGCAGGGGAGGGTCATTGAAGGTGCAGGTGAGGGTCATTGGAGGGTCATTGGAGGTGCGGGGGAGGGCCATTGCAGGTGCCGGGGAGGGCCATTGCAGGTGCGGGGGAGGGCCATTGCAGGTGCGGGGGAGGGCCATTGGAGGTGCGGGGGAGGGCCATTGGAGGTGCGGGGAGGGTCATTGGAGGTGGGGGGGAGGGTCATTGGAGGTGGGGGGGAGGGAAATTGGAGGTGGGGGGAGGGCCATTGGAGGTGGGGGGAGGGCCATTGGAGGTGCGGGGGAGGGTCATTGGAGGTGCGGGGGAGGGTCATTGGAGGGCCATTGGAGGTGCGGGGGAGGGTCATTGAAGGTGCGGGGGAGGGTCATTGGAGGTGCGGGGGTGAGCCATTGGAGGTGCGGGGGAGGGCCATTGCAGGTGCGGGGGAGGGCCATTGCAGGTGCGGGGGAGGGCCATTGCAGGTGCGGGGGAGGGCCATTGCAGGTGCGGGGGAAGCCATTGGAGGTGCGGGGGAGGCCATTGGAGGTGCGGGGGAGGGCCATTGGAGGTGGGGGGGAGGGCCATTGGAGGTGGGGGGGAGGGCCATTGGAGGTGGGGGGAGGGCCATTGGAGGTGGGGGGGGGGCCATTGGAGGTGGGGGGAGGGCCATTGGAGGTGGGGGGAGGGCCATTGGAGGTGGGGGGGAGGGCCATTGGAGGTGCGGGGGGGGCCATTGGAGGTGCGGGGGAGGGCCATTGGAGGTGCGGGGGAGGGCCATTGGAGGTGCGGGGGGGGGGCATTGGAGGTGCGGGGGAGGGCCATTGGAGGTGCGGGGGAGGGCCATTGGAGGTGCGGGGGAGGGTCATTGGAGGTGCGGGGAAGGGTCATTGGAGGGCCATTGGAGGTGCGGGGGAGGGTCATTGGAGGGTCATTGGAGGTGCGGGGGAGGGCCATTGGAGGTGCGGGGGAGGGCCATTGGAGGTGTGGGGGAGGGCCATTGGAGGTGTGGGGGAGGGTCATTGGAGGGCCATTGGAGGTGCGGGGGAGGGCCATTGGAGGTGCGGGGGAGGGCCACTGGAGGTGCGGGGGAGGGCCACTGGAGGTGCGGGGGAGGGCCACTGGAGGTGCGGGGGAGGGCCACTGGAGGTGCGGGGGAGGGCCACTGGAGGTGCGGTGGAGGGCCACTGGAGGTGCGGGGGAGGGCCACTGGAGGTGCGGGGGAGGGCCACTGGAGGTGCGGGGGAGGGCCACTGGAGGTGCGGGGGAGGGTCACTGGAGGTGCGGGGGAGGGTCACTGGAGGTGCGGGGGAGGGTCACTGGAGGTGCGGGGGAGGGTCACGTGCGGGGGAGGGTCACTGGAGGTGCGGGGGAGGGTCACGTGCGGGGGAGGGTCACTGGAGGTGCGGGGGAGGGTCACTGGAGGTGCGGGGGAGGGTCACGTGCGGGGGAGGGTCACTGGAGGTGCGGGGGAGGGTCACTGGAGGTTCGGGGGAGGGTCACTGGAGGTGCGGGGGAGGGTCACTGGAGGTGCGGGGGAGGGTCACTGGAGGTGCGGGGGAGGGTCACTGGAGGTGCGGGGGGAGGGCCATTGGGGGTGCGGGGGAGGGTCATTGGAGGGTCATTGGAGGTGCGGGGGAGGGTCATTGGAGGTGCGGGGGAGGGTCATTGGAGGTGCGGGGGAGGGTCATTGGAGGTGCGGGGGAGGGTCATTGGAGGTGCGGGGGAGGGTCATTGGAGGGTCATTGGAGGTGCAGGGGAGGGCCATTGGAGGTGCGGGGGGGGGGCCATTGGAGGTGCGGGGGAGGGCCATTGGAGGTGCGGGGGAGGGCCATTGGAGGTGCGGGGGAGGGCCATTGGAGGTGCGGGGGAGGGTTATTGGAGGTGCGGGGAAGGGTCATTGAAGGTGCGGGGAAGGGTCATTGGAGGGCCATTGGAGGTGCGGGGGAGGGCCATTGGAGGTGCGGGGGAGGGCCATTGGAGGTGCGGGGGAGGGCCATTGGAGGTGCGGGGGAGGGCCATTGGAGGTGCGGGGGAGGGCCATTGGAGGTGCGGGGGAGGGCCATTGGAGGTGCGGGGGAGGGCCAGTGGAGGTGCGGGGGAGGGTCATTGGAGGGCCATTGGAGGTGCGGGGGAGGGCCATTGGAGGTGCGGGGGAGGGCCACTGGAGGTGCGGGGGAGGGCCACTGGAGGTGAGGGGGAGGGCCACTGGAGGTGCGGGGGAGGGCCACTGGAGGTGCGGGGGAGGGCCACTGGAGGTGCGGGGGAGGGTCACTGGAGGTGCGGGGGAGGGTCACTGGAGGTGCGGGGGAGGGTCACTGGAGGTGCGGGGGAGGGTCACTGGAGGTGCGGGGGAGGGTCACGTGCGGGGGAGGGTCACTGGAGGTGCGGGGGAGGGTCACTGGAGGTGCGGGGGAGGGTCACTGGAGGTGTGGGGGAGGGTCACTGGAGGTGTGGGGGAGGGTCACTGGAGGTGCGGGGGAGGGTCACTGGAGGTGCGGGGGGAGGGCCATTGGGGGTGCGGGGGAGGGTCATTGGAGGTGCGGGGGAGGGTCATTGGAGGTGCGGGGGAGGGTCATTGGAGGGTCATTGGAGGTGCAGGGGAGGGTCATTGGAGGTGCGGGGGAAGGTCATTGGAGGTGCGGGGGAGGGTCATTGGAGGTGCGGGGGAGGGTCATTGGAGGTGAAGGGGAGGGTCATTGGAGGTGAAGGGGAGGGTCATTGGAGGTGAAGGGGAGGGTCATTGGAGGTGAAGGGGAGGGTCATTGGAGGTGCAGGGGAGGGTCATTGGAGGGTCATTGGAGGTGCAGGGGAGGGTTATTGGAGGGTCATTGGAGGTGCGGGGGAGGGTCATTGGAGGTGCGTGGGAGGGTCATTGGAGGTGCGGGGGTCGGTCATTGGAGGTGCGGGGGTCGGTCATTGGAGGTGCGGGGGAGGATCATTGGAGGTGCGGGGGAGGGTCATTGGAGGTGCGGGGGAGGGTCATTGGAGGTGCGGGGGAGGGTCATTGGAGGTGCGGGGGAGGGTCATTGGAGGTGCGGGGGAGGTTCATTGGAGGTGCGGGGGAGGGTCATTGGAGGTGCGGGGGAGGGTCATTGGAGGTGCGGGGGAAGGTCATTGGAGGTGCAGGGGAAGGTCATTGGAGGTGCAGGGGAAGGTCATTGGAGGTGCAGGGAAGGGTCATTGGAGGGTCATTGGAGGTGCGGGGGAGGGTCATTGGAGGTGCGGGGGAGGGTCATTGGAGGTGCGGGGGAGGGTCATTGGAGGTGCGGGGGAGGGTCATTGGAGGTGCGGGGGAGGGTCATTGGAGGTGCGGGGGAGGGTCATTGGAGGTGCAGGGGAGGGTCATTGGAGGGTCATTGGAGGTGAAGGGGAGGGTCATTGGAGGCACAGGGGAGGGTCATTGGAGGCGAAGGGGAGGGTCATTGGAGGTGCAGGGGAGGGTCACTGGAGGGTCATTGGAGGTGCGGGGGAGGGTCACTGGAGGGTCATTGGAGGTGAAGGGGAGGGTCACTGGAGGGTCATTGGAGGTGCGGGGGAGGGTCATTGGAGGTGCGGGGAAGGGTCAATGGAGGTGCGGGGGAGGGTCATTGGAGGTGCGGGGGAGGGTCATTGGAGGTGCGGGGGAGGGTCATTGGAGGGTCATTGGAGGCGCGGGGGAGGGTCGTTGGAGGCGCGGGAGAGGGTCGTTGGAGGCGCGGGGGAGGGTCGTTGGAGGCGCGGGGGAGGGTCGTTGGAGGCGCGGGGGAGGGTCGTTGGAGGCGCGGGGGAGGGTCGTTGGAGGCGCGGGGGAGGGTCGTTGGAGGCGCGGGGGAGGGCCGTTGGAGGCGCGGGGGAGGGCCGTTGGAGGCGCGGGGGAGGGCCGTTGGAGGCGCGGGGGAGGGCCGTTGGAGGCGCGGGGGAGGGCCGTTGGAGGCGCGGGGGAGGGCCGTTGGAGGCGCGGGGGAGGGCCGTTGGAGGCGCGGGGGAGGGCCGTTGGAGGCGCGGGGGAGGGTCGTTGGAGGCGCGGGGGAGGGTCGTTGGAGGCGCGGGGGAGGGTCGTTGGAGGCGCGGGGGAGGGCCGTTGGAGGCGCGGGGGAGGGCCGTTGGAGGCGCGGGAGAGGGCCGTTGGAGGCGCGGGGGAGGGCCGTTGGAGGCGCGGGGGAGGGCCGTTGGAGGCGCGGGGGAGGGTCGTTGGAGGCGCGGGGGAGGGTCGTTGGAGGCGCGGGGGAGGGTCGTTGGAGGCGCGGGGGAGGGTCGTTGGAGGCGCGGGGGAGGGCCGTTGGAGGCGCGGGGGAGGGCCGTTGGAGGCGCGGGGAGGGCCGTTGGAGGCGCGGGGGAGGGCCGTTGGAGGCGCGGGGGAGGGCCGTTGGAGGCGCGGGGGAGGGTCATTGGAGGGTCATTGGAGGTGCGGGGGAGGGCCATTGGAGGTGCGGGGGAGGGCCATTGGAGGTGCGGGGGAGGGCCACTGGAGGTGCGGGGGAGGGCCACTGGAGGTGCGGGGGAGGGTCACTGGAGGTGCGGGGGAGGGTCACTGGAGGTGCGGGGGAGGGTCACTGGAGGTGCGGGGGAGGGTCACTGGAGGTGCGGGGGAGGGTCACTGGAGGTGCGGGGGAGGGTCACTGGAGGTGCGGGGGAGGGTCACTGGAGGTGCGGGGGAGGGTCACTGGAGGTGCGGGGGAGGGTCACGTGCGGGGGAGGGTCACGTGCGGGGGAGGGTCACGTGCGGGAGAGGGTCACGTGCGGGGGAGGGTCACTGGAGGTGCGGGGGAGGGTCACTGGAGGTGCGGGGGAGGGTCACTGGAGGTGCGGGGGAGGGTCACTGGAGGTGCGGGGGAGGGTCACTGGAGGTGCGGGGGAGGGTCACTGGAGGTGCGGGGGAGGGTCACTGGAGGTGCGGGGGAGGGTCACTGGAGGTGCGGGGGAGGGTCACTGGAGGTGCGGGGGAGGGTCACTGGAGGTGCGGGGGAGGGTCACTGGAGGTGCGGGGGAGGGTCACTGGAGGTGCGGGGGGAGGGCCATTGGGGGTGCGGGGGAGGGTCATTGGAGGTGCGGGGGAGGGTCATTGGAGGTGCGGGGGAGGGTCATTGGAGGTGCGGGGGAGGGTCATTGGAGGGTCATTGGAGGTGCAGGGGAGGGTCATTGGAGGTGCGGGGGAGGGTCATTGGAGGTGCGGGGGAGGGTCATTGGAGGTGCGGGGGAGGGTCATTGGAGGGTCATTGGAGGTGCAGGGGAGGGTCATTGGAGGGTCATTGGAGGTGAAGGGGAGGGTCATTGGAGGTGCAGGGGAGGGTCATTGGAGGTGCAGGGGAGGGTAATTGGAGGGTCATTGGAGGTGCAGGGGAGGGTAATTGGAGGGTCATTGGAGGTGCAGGGGAGGGTTATTGGAGGGTCATTGGAGGTGCGGGGGAGGGTCATTGGAGGTGCGGGGGAGGGTCATTGGAGGTGCGGGGGTCGGTCGTTGGAGGTGCGGGGGTCGGTCGTTGGAGGCGCGGGGGAGGGTCGTTGGAGGCGCTCGGGAGGGTCGTTGGAGGGTCGTTGGAGGCGCGGGGGAGGGTCGTTGGAGGCGCGGGGGAGGGTCGTTGGAGGCGCGGGGGAGGGTCGTTGGAGGCGCGGGGGAGGGTCGTTGGAGGCGCGGGGGAGGGTCGTTGGAGGCGCGGGGGAGGGTCGTTGGAGGCGCGGGGGCGGGTCGTTGGAGGCGCGGGGGAGGGTCGTTGGAGGCGCGGGGGAGGGTCGTTGGAGGCGCGGGGGAGGGTCGTTGGAGGCGCGGGGGAGGGTCACTGGAGGTGCGGGGGAGGGTCACGTGCGGGGGAGGGTCACGTGCGGGGGAGGGTCACAGGAGGTGCGGGGGAGGGTCACTGGAGGTGCGGGGGAGGGTCACTGGAGGTGCGGGGGAGGGTCACTGGAGGTGCGGGGGAGGGTCACTGGAGGTGCGGGGGAGGGTCACTGGAGGTGCGGGGGGAGGGCCATTGGGGGTGCGGGGGAGGGTCACTGGAGGTGCGGGGGAGGGTCATTGGAGGTGCGGGGGAGGGTCATTGGAGGTGCGGGGGAGGGTCATTGGAGGTGCGGGGGAGGGTCATTGGAGGTGCGGGGGAGGGTCATTGGAGGGTCATTGGAGGTGCAGGGGAGGGTCATTGGAGGTGCGGGGGAGGGTCATTGGAGGTGCGGGGGAGGGTCATTGGAGGTGCGGGGGAGGGTCATTGGAGGGTCATTGGAGGTGCGGGGGAGGGTCATTGGAGGGTCATTGGAGGTGCAGGGGAGGGTCATTGGAGGTGCAGGGGAGGGTCATTGGAGGTGCAGGGGAGGGTAATTGGAGGGTCATTGGAGGTGCAGGGGAGGGTTATTGGAGGGTCATTGGAGGTGCGGGGGAGGGTCATTGGAGGTGCGGGGGAGGGTCATTGGAGGTGCGGGGGTCGGTCATTGGAGGTGCGGGGGAGGGTCATTGGAGGTGCGGGGGAGGGTCATTGGAGGTGCGGGGGAGGGTCATTGGAGGTGCGGGGGAGGGTCATTGGAGGTGCGGGGGAGGTTCATTGGAGGGGAGGGTCATTTGAGGTGCGGGGGAGGGTCATTGGAGGTGCGGGGGAAGGTCATTGGAGGGTCATTGGAGGTGCGGGGGAGGGTCATTGGAGGTGCGGGGGAGGGTCATTGGAGGTGCGGGGGAGGGTCATTGGAGGGTCATTGGAGGCACAGGGGAGGGTCATTGGAGGTGAAGGGGGGGGGTCATTGGAGGTGCGGGGGAGGGTCACTGGAGGGTCATTGGAGGTGCGGGGGAGGGTCACTGGAGGGTCATTGGAGGTGAAGGGGAGGGTCACTGGAGGGTCATTGGAGGTGCGGGGGAGGGTCAATGGAGGTGCGGGGGAGGGTCATTGGAGGTTCGGGGGAGGGTCATTGGAGGTGCGGGGGAGGGTCATTGGAGGGTCGTTGGAGGCGCGGGGGAGGGTCGTTGGAGGCGCGGGGGAGGGTCATTGGAGGTGCGGGGGAGGGTCATTGGAGGGTCGTTGGAGGCGCGGGGGAGGGTCGTTGGAGGCGCGGGGGAGGGTCGTTGGAGGCGCGGGGGAGGGTCGTTGGAGGCGCGGGGGAGGGTCGTTGGAGGCGCGGGGGAGGGTCGTTGGAGGCGCGGGGGAGGGTCGTTGGAGGCGCGGGGGAGGGTCGTTGGAGGCGCGGGGGAGGGTCGTTGGAGGCGCGGGGGAGGGTCGTTGGAGGCGCGGGGGAGGGTCGTTGGAGGCGCGGGGGAGGGTCGTTGGAGGTGCGGGGGAGGGTCGTTGGAGGCGCGGGGGAGGGTCGTTGGAGGTGCGGGGGAGGGTCGTTGGAGGTGCGGGGGAGGGTCGTTGGAGGTGCGGGGGAGGGTCGTTGGAGGTGCGGGGGAGGGTCGTTGGAGGTGCGGGGGAGGGTCGTTGGAGGTGCGGGGGAGGGTCGTTGGAGGTGCGGGGGAGGGTCGTTGGAGGTGCGGGGGAGGGTCGTTGGAGGTGCGGGGGAGGGTCGTTGGAGGTGCAGGGGAGGGTCGTTGGAGGTGCAGGGGAGGGTCGTTGGAGGTGCAGGGGAGGGTCGTTGGAGGTGCAGGGGAAGGTCGTTGGAGGTGCAGGGGAGGGTCGTTGGAGGTGCAGGGGAGGGTCATTGGAGGTGCAGGGGAGGGTCATTGGAGGTGCAGGGGGGGGTCATTGGAGGTGCAGGGGGGGGGTCATTGGAGGTGCAGGGGGGGTCATTGGAGGTGCAGGGGGGGGTCATTGCAGGTGCAGGGGGGTCATTGGAGGTGCAGGGGGGGTCCTTGGAGGTGCAGGGGAGAGAGATGTGTGATGCAGGGGGGTAAGTGATGTGAGGTGCAGTTGGGAGAGTGATGTGAGGTGCAGGGGGGAGAGTGATGTGAGGTGCAGGGGGGGAGTGTGATGTGAGATGCAGGGGGGAGAGTGATGAGGTGCAGGGTGGAGAGTGATGTGATGTTCAGGGGGGAGAGTGATGAGAGGTGCAGGGGGGAGAATGATGTGAGGTGCAGGGGGGAGAGGGATGTGAGGTGCAGGGGGGCTGGGATGTGTGTGGTGTGCAGGGGGTTATTGTGTGTTTGATGTGGAGGAGTATTATGTGTGTGGGTGAGGGGAAGAGATGGGGTATGAGAGATAGATGGGGAGTATCGCAAAGGTTGATAGTGAGAGGTTCTGGGGGAGATATGAGGATGATGATGAGGGGTGCTGGGGGAGATATATGTGGAGGATGATGATGATGAGAGGTGCTGGAGGAGAGATGATGATGATAATGATGATGATAATGATGATGATAATGATGATGATAATAATGATGATAATAATGATGATGATTTTTTTTACCCGTGCGGCCCAAAAATTTTTTCCTTGGAGATGTTCGGCCCTTCTCACTTTACGAGTTGTGCAGGCCTGGCATACATAGTTACATCGTAGATGAGGTTGAAAAAAGACTTCCGTCCATCAAGTTCAACCTATGCTAAATTTAGACAACAGATATTTTATCCTATATCTATTCTCACTTATTGATCCAGAGGAAGCCAAATAAAACCCCAGTCACATCATCCAGGGGAAAAATTAATTCCTTCCTGACTCCAAGAATTGGCAATCGGATTAATCCCTGGATCAACATCCTTCCCATGTATACTTATTTGGTATATCCCTGTATACCTTTCCTATCTAAAAAGATGTCCAACCTTTTTTTGAACAAATCTACAGTATCTGCCATCACAGATTCCATGGGTAATGAATTCCACATTTGAACTGTCCTTACTGTGAAGAACCCTTTGATTTGTTGCTGGTGAAATCTCCTTTCCTCCAACCTTAAGGGATGCCCCTGAGTCCTTTGTACTGCCCTGGGGGTAAATAGTTATTTTGAAAGCTCCTTGTATTGTCCCGAATATATTTGTACAGTATATAGTTATCATATCCCCTCTTAGACGTCTCTTTTCTAATGTAAATAAATCTAATTTAGCAAGTCTCTCCTCATAAGTTAGATTGTCCATCCCCTTTATTAATTTGGTGGCTCTTCTCTGCACTCTCTCTAGTTCCACAATGTCTTTTCTTAGGATTGGTGCCCAAAATTGTACTCCATATTCAAGGTGTGGTCTTACTAATGCTTTGTAAAGGGGCATAATTATTTTTACTTCCCTTCCATCCATTGCCCGTCTGATGCAAGATAAGATCTTGTTTGTCTTTGCAGCTACCGCATGATTTTGGGCACTATTGCTAAGCCTGCTGTCTACAAGCACTCCTAAATCCTTCTCCATCAAGGATTCCCCCAATTTATCCCCATTTAATTTGTAAGTCGCCTTTTTATTCTTGCATCCCAAATGCATAACCTTACATTTATCTGTATTAAACCTCATTTGCCATTTACCTGCCCATGTTTCCAGTCTCTGCAAGTCCTTCTGAAGAGAAATTACATCCTGCTGATTCTATTACCTTACACAATTTAGTATTATCAGTAAAGATGGAGACTTTGCTCTCGATGCCAACCTCAAGGTAATTAATAAACAAGTTAAAAAGCAGAGGTCATAGTACCGATCCCCGAGGTACTCCACTCACGACTTTAGCCCAACCTGAAAAAGTTCAATTTATGACAACCCTCTGTTGTCTGTCCTTTAGCCAGTTTTCAATCCAGATGCATATATTATTACTGAGTCCAATTTTCTTTAATTTGTACACCAACCTCGTGTGAAACCGTATCAAAAGCCTTTGCAAAAATCTAAGTAGACCACATCAACTGCATTACCCTGGTCTAAATTCCTACTTACCTGTTCAAAGAAACAAATAAGGTTAGTTTGGCATGATCTATCCTTCATAAATCCATGCTATTACTAATAATTTTGTTTTCCATTAGGTATTCCTGATTATCCCGTATTAAACCTCCAAGTAGTTTCCCCACTATTGAAGTCAGGCTTACAGGTCTGTAATTCCCTGGTTGTGATCTAGCTCCCTTTTTAAATATAGGTACCACATCTGCTTTACGCCAATCTTGTGGTACTAAGCCTGTGGAAATGGAGTCCTTGAATATTAAATATAATGGTTTTGCTATTACTGAGCTTAACTCCTTGAGAACTCTTGGATGTATGCCATCAGGGCCAGGTACCTTATTTACTTTAATTTTTTCAAGTCGCTTATGAACTTCTTCCTCAGTTAACCAATTGTTCATTAATATGGAGGTTGTGGCTTCCTCCTCCGGCACTACTATTGAACTTGATTCTTCCCTGGTAAACACAGAGGCAAAGAATTTGTTTAATACCTCAGCTTTTCCCTTATCTCTAATAATCTGCCTACCCATCTCACACTGAAACAGTCCTAAATTTTCTTCTCTCCTTTTTTTGTTATTAAGGTACTTAAATAACTTTTTAGGGCTGATCTTACTTACAAGTGCAATCCTTTTTCATTATCCATTTTTGTTCATTTGATATACCCTTTTGCAATTTTTGTTACATTCCTTATAATTCTGATGCGATGCCTCCGTCCCTTCTGACAAAGAATTTAAATGCCTTCCTCTTCTTTTCCATTTCCTCCTCTACCTGTTTAGCCACACTGGTTTTGACTTATTTCTTTTATACTTATTACCCAAGGGTATAAACGAAAGACCTCTCCAGGGAAAATAGAACAGCGGGCACTGCAGGCAAAAATGATGAGGCTGGACTGCGCTAAAAAAAGCCTTTATTTAACCATGGGCAAACACACACACACATATATATATACACATCGTGCATTGGGGGAAAGAACAACTAAATTGTATATTCACAACCAATGCCATATATGATAAAAAATATGATAAAAATAATTAAAATGTATTGGGTATATAAACCAAATAAAAAGTGCATCTATGCAATGTTAAAATAAAGTAAATGCTAGGAGGATGACAAGTGAGAAATTATATATATGTGAACAAATGGAAAAATATTGTGAAAACTATAATCCCAGTATATTTGGTTCATTAAGCAAAAAAGGGAAAGTATGCATATATAACCTTTATGCATATCTAATCAGACGTGGAAAGATAATCAGACATGAAAAAATAAGACATGGAAAAATAAAAACACAATTATTGTGATTAATTAATAATCAATAAAGAAATAAATAAAGTAATTTAAATTCAATGATATACTGTTATTATTAACTAATATATCGTTAAGTAGACATTGTCATTAATACAAAAGCTGGAAAAATAAACCAGAGTAATCAAACCCAAAAACCCTTCAAGAAACAATAATAACAATATAATACAAAATTGACTGAAAATCATTGATATCATTGATTAGAGTAGTCATTCGTATTAATTTAAACGCTGATGTTGGTTCAAAAATTGTAAACAGAATTCAAGCTGAACCAAGGTAAGCAAAATATATATATATATATATATGAATATATACAAAATAAATAATATTTTTTTTATATAATTAAATATACAGAACTGGACGGTGACTGAAAGGATCATTAGGTTGAAGGTAAATTTCAAAGTTGAATCAACAGATATATATCATGTGAAGAACAAGCAAAAGTTAATAACTATAGCCAAGGACACAACAAGTAATAGTAACCATATTTATAACATAAGGGGAGGGAGGATATCAATATACCACAGAGAATCAATAAGAAATGCTTAATCTCCCAATCAACATTCATACCATTGGGAACCAAGCTGTGCATTAAAAAAATCCAGAACATTTCTTTTTTATTTAAAATATTCTGGCGGTCTCCTTGTCTAGTTGGAGAAGGAAAATGTTCGATTTCACTAAATTGATTTAATTTGCCCATTGGACAATCAACGAAATGTCTCGCTACTGGAGATCTAAGAACTTTTTTTTTTATAGATCTAATGTGTTCCATTATGCGTATTTTTAATGGACGGATCGTTCTCCCGAAGTAATGTTTCCCACATCCACATGTTAACATGTAAATAATATATTGGGTATTACATGACATCCACATGTTAACATGTAAAGAATATATTGGGTATTACATGTCATAAAACTTTTCAATTTGATTTTGTCACATTTTACAATAACCACATTTGAACAATCCTAGTGGTGCTCTAAAACTTTTAGTTTTATTTGAAGATAAAACAAATAAACTAGGTGATACATAGTTAGATAGTGTCTTTGCTCTTCTAAATACAAATTTAGGTACATTTTGAATAGATGGTTTCAATTTTGTATCAAGATTCAAAATGTTCCAATGTTTAAAAACAATAGTGCGAATTTCATTAGCCTAGCGGCTATATTGCGTAATAAAGCATAAAGGTGCCTCCTGTTTTTTGTCTCTGGTCTTTCTGCATGCTCAAAAGTCTATCACGTGGAGTATTGAGTGCACATTCAAATGCACTCTGTATGTCTCCCTGTATCCTCTTTGACGGAATCTTGAGGCTAATTCTTTAGATTGAAGTAAGAAATTATCTTTATTTGAACATATACGTTTAAGACGCAAGAATTGTGCTTTTGGAATGCCTCTAAGTAGACAGAATGTCCACTGTCTGCTTTTAGAAATGCATTCCTAGAGTTAGGTTTCCTGAATAAGTCAGACTGTATATGAAAGTCTGAGTAAATATATAATAAGTCTAGATTTTCAATTCTCATTGAATTATAAGAAAACGTAAACCGTAAATTCAACTGATTATTATTAAGATGGTCCACGAACTCCCTCAATAACCCCAAATCACCTTCCCAAATCAAAATTAAATCATCAATAAAACCCAGATAAAAAATAATATTCTTACGATAAGAGTTAGTGTGAATAAAAATGTGATTAAACTCCCAATAACCCATAAACAAATTTGCGTATGAAGGTGCAAGTGATGCGCCCATTGCGGTTCCTCGTGTCTGCAAATAATAAATGTGAATCAATAAGAAAATAATTGTGAGTTAGTAAAAATAAAATGGATTCAGTGATAAATATGGTTTGTGCAGGTGACAATTGTGATTTGTTTAAAAAATATTGAACAGCTGTAACACCATGTGTGTGATCAATAATTGTGTATAAAGAGGTGACATCTAAGGTCACCCAAACAATGTAAAAACCAAGTGATATCTCCAAGTGCATTTAGTAAGCGAGTAGAATCCCTTAAATATGAAGGGAGCCCGTGAACCATCGGTTGCAAAAAGATATCGATATATCTCGATAGACCATCTCCCAAAGATCCAATGCTCGATATAATTGGTCGACCTGGAGGGTCGACAAGAGATTTATGGATCTTTGTCCAAAGATTCATAAATCTCTTGTCGACCCTCCAGGTCGACCAATTATATCGAGTAATAAACCTAAGTTTTAGAGCACCACTAGGATTTTTCAAATTTGGTTATTGTAAAAAGTGTACTTATGCTAAATCTATAAAAACTATACGTACAAAGAAAAATGGTGACAAAATCAAATTGAAAAGTTTTATGTCATGTAATACCCAATATATTATTTACATGTTAACATGTGGATGTGGGAAACATTACATCGGGAGAACGATCCGTCCATTAAAAATACGCATAATGGAACACATTAGATCTATAAAAAATAAAGATCTTAGATCTCCAGTAGCGAGACATTTCGCCGATTGTCCAATGGGCAAATTAAATCAATTTAGAGAATCGAACATGTTCCTTCTCCAACTAGACGAGGAGACCGCCAGAATATTTTAAATAAAAAAAGAAATCTTCTGGATTTTTTTAATGGACAGCTTGGTTCCCAATGGTATGAATGTTGATTGGGAGATTAAGCATTTCTTATAGATTCTCTGTGGTATATTGATATCCTCCCTCCCCCTTATGTTATAAATATGGTTACTATTACTTGTTGTGTCCTTGGCTATAGTTATTAACTTTTGCTTGTTCTTCACATGATATATATCTGTTGATTCAACTTTGAAATTTACCTTCAACCTAATGATCCTTTCAGTCACCGTCCAGTTCTGTATATTTAATTATATAAAAAAAATATTATTTATTTTGTATATATTCATATATATATATATATATATTTTGCTTACCTTGATTCAGCTTGAATTCTGTTTACAATTTTTGAACCAACATCAGAGTTTAAATTAATACGAATGACTACTCTAGTCAATGATATCAATGATTTTCAATCAATTTTGTATTATATTGTTATTATTGTTTCTTGAAGGGTTTTTTGTGTTTGATTACTCTGGTTTATTTTTCCAGCTTTTGTATTAATGACAATGTCTACTTAACGATATATTAGTTAACAATAACAGTATATCATTGAATTTAAACTAATTTATTTATTTCTTTATAGATTAATCACAATAATTGTCTTATTTTTCCATGTCTGATTATCTTTCCACGTCTGATTAGATATGCATAAAGGTTATATATGCATACTTTCCCTTTTTTGCTGAATGAACCAAATATACTGGGATTATAGTTTTCACAATATTTTTCCATTTGTTCACATATATATAATTTTTCACTTGTCATCCTCCTAGCAATTACTTTATTTTAACATTGCATAGATGCACTTTTTATTTGGTTTATATACCCAATACATTTTAATTATTTTTATCATATTTTTATCATATATGGCATTGGTTGTGAATAGACAATTTAGTTGTTCTTTCCCCCAATGTAGGATGTGTGTGTGTGTGTGTGTGTGTGTGTGTGTGTGTGTGTGTGTGTGTGTGTGTGTGTGTGTGTGTGTGTGTGTGTGTGTGTATATATATATATATATATATATATATATATATATCTCTATATATATAGATATATATATACACACACTTTTATATATAAAACAAAGAGAAACTGGGCGCTTACCTTAAATATATGGGTCAGGATTAAGGATAAGTTTAAAACACTAATTCAAACCAACAGTTGAGGTCTCTCAAAATGATAGGAGATAGCACTAAAAGTCCCCTCTGCTGCAACCCCAGAAGGGAAAATCCAAGGCCCTTAACAGAACGTGAAACAGGGGGAGCAAGGGGTTAAAACACAAACAGTGGACAATAGTGTAGAAATCGCATGGGGCCAAAAAGGCCTCTGAGGGGTTAGGGGGACAAGATAATAATAATAAAGTACTAATAAAATACTCACACGGCTCTGTGTGAGTAAAGATAGATATTGGTATCTTGTGAGGTAGAATCTGGCCCTTACAAATTGGTGGTCAGATTGGGAGTGGTAATGGATAAAAAAGGGATATGGCAACAATGATAATAATATAGTACTTACACGGCCCAGTGTAAGCAAGGGTGTAGAATGGTTTCTGTGGGGTACAGACTATTAACCCATCCAGGCCGGTTCCAGGAGCAGGGCACACGTATTTGTTGACCGGTAAGGTTTTCTCATGGGGATTCCCCTTCGCAGTGCTCACGTTAAAGCACTTTCCTCTCCAGTCCAGCAATTAGGGGTAAGTGAGGCAAGGTATCAGCAGGGTGTCAGCATTAGAGTAAAAAATGTGTTTATTACAGATAAAAGACAACCACAAAAGCACTCACAGATACAACAGATCCCTGGCCCGCCACCGCAGCATGGGTCACAGGTCACTTCACAGGTAGCCTGCTCTCCGCGTCCGGAGTGGGGAGAGATGGTAACTCCTATCCGGCTCGGCTGCGACTGCTTCCACTAGCTACGGAAGCCTCTGTGGTCCAAAAACATAGTGAATTAGAGCAACGCGTTTCGCCGTGAAAAACGGCTTCCTCAGGCTCAAAAAAAGGGGTTTTTTTTAGCCTGAGGAAGCCGTTTTTCACGACGAAACGCATTGCTCTAATTCACTATGTTTTTGGACCACGGAGGCTTCCGTAGCTAGTGGAAGCAGACTCAGTCAAGCCGGATAGGAGTTACCATCTCTCCCCACTCTGGATGCGGAGAGCAGGCTACCTGTGAAGTGACCTGTGACCCATGCTGCGGAGGCGGGCCAGGGATCTGTTGTATCTGTGAGTGCTTTTGTGGTTGTCTTTTATCTGTAAACAACACATTTTTTACTCTAATGCTGACACCCTGCTGATACCTTGCTTCACTTACCCCTAATTGCTGGACTGGAGAAGAAAGTGCTTTAATGTGAGCACTGCGAAGGGGAATCCCCATGAGAAAACCTTACCAGTCAACAACTACGTGTGCCCTGCTCCTGGAACCGGCCTGGATGGGTTAATAGTCTGTACCCCACAGAAACCATTCTACACCCTTGCTTACACTGGGCCGTGTAAGTACTATATTATTATCATTATTGCCATATCCCTTTTTTATCCATTACCACTCCCAATCTGACCACCAATTTGTAAGGGCCAGATTCTACCTCACAAGATACCAATATCTATCTTTACTCACACAGGGCAGTGTGAGTATTTTATAAGTACTTTATTATTATCTTGTCCCCTGTCCCCCTCAGAGGCCTTTTTGGCCCCTTGCGATTTCTACACTATTGTCCACTGTTTATGTGTTTTAACCCCTTGCTCCCCCTGTTTCACACTTTTATATAATGTCTGTTATGTCTTTAATCCCTTTATTTCTTTTGTTTTATTTTCTCTCCTCAATTGTTCTGGGGAAACCAATGCACATGTGTTACTAGTTTGCGTTTCAATCCGGTTTGACACACACTTCCTGTCTCCGTGAGCCTCCTCTCACTTACCTGTGGGGGTTGGACTATATGGAGGGAGATGTGATGTCATATCCGGATCGGGTCTCCACTTAAGGCTGTGTTTAATGAGTAATAGTACTCTTTGACAAAGCCCCACAGGGGTGAAACATGTTAGAGCGCTCAGGAGGGGACTCCCTTCTTTTTATCCTGTTTGCCCATGGATAAATAAAGGCTTTTTTTAGCGCAGTCTAGCCTCATCATTTTTGCCTGCAGTGCCCGCTGTTCTACTTTCCCTGGAGAGGTCTTTCGTTTGTTCATCTCTACCGGCTTGAGCACGCCGATCCGGACACAGCAACACTTGAGTAAGTGACTTATTCATTATATACCTCTCATTACTAGCCACCCCAGGTGAGCAGCTATATATGCGGGAGTTACATGTTTCAGGGGTCAGGGGTTGATTGAGAGATCTGGGTCAGCCCTCCATTTCCCGCAAAACTACTCCCATACTAGGGGTTGTCAGGAGACAGTGCTAGTACACTGGTTAATCTTTAACCTCTTGTTGTCCGGAATCGCTTTGCAATTATTATATGGACTTTATTTCCCTGGAGTATACACTCTGCAGCACGTGAGTTGAGGGGGTCTCCTCTCAACATTTGTTCCTTTACCCAAGGGTATACACTGATGAGTGTGCTTTTCTAACATTTTAAAGACTGTCCATTTATCTTCTACATTTTTCCCTGCAAAAACATCACCCCAATTTATTACTTGTAGATTAGTCCTCAGTTTATTAAAATTTGCCTTTCTAAAGTTTAAGGTCTTTGTTGAACCCAAGTAATCTGTTTTTTGATCATTTATTTCAAAAGAGACCATGTTATGATCACTGTTACCCAAATGTTCCAGGACTTGAATATTTGCTATTACTTCTACATTATTTGATGTTACCAAATCCAGTATTGACCCTCCTAGTTGGTTCCTCAATAATTTGGGTCATATAATTGTCTTTAAGCACCCCCAAAAAACTTTCCTTTTGTTGTAATGCTAATCTCATTGTCCCAGTCTATGTCTGGATAATTAAAATCACCCATTATGCAAACATGACCTAGTTTTGATGCCTTCTCCATTTGTAAATGTATTTTAGCTTCCTTAATCTCATTGTACAGAATTGTAATGTTAAACAAATTAACCAAATCACAAATAAATACAAAATATTCTGCTAGTATCATCTATCCATCGCTCAACTGATGCATTAGGGGAAGGGAAGAACAGTTTTTTTCAAAGGAATAAAATCAGTTTGATTAATTATCACTACCTAAACAACAATAGGAATGTTTGTTTGTTTTCAACAGACATACCTGAACTCTCTACCATCACTTAATCTTCTTGAGGGTGCTGCACGATGAGAAGTTGTTTCTGAAATCAGCTTCTGGGTAATCCTGTCAGAGGGAACACATTCTCTTTCCTCAACTTCTTTAACTCCTTGGTCACATTTCCATTCTTCATCTTCATTAAGAGTAGGCAAATATCCAGATGGACCTTTCCCTGTTCCAGATCCTGAGCTCTGATCACTATAAACCTTGGGACTTTCCCCACCTATAGTTGTATATTCTAAATAGATGTCCGATTTAAGAAACACAGGATAAGTATTGTCCTCCATCATACACTGAATTTCCATTTGGGCCTGGTCAAACATAGCTGGGTCAATCTGCTGCCTCAGGACACAATCTTTTATGAAGCTTTTAGTCGCTGGTTTAATCTGCCGTGAAACAATGCCAGTATTATCAAGAATGTATTTTTTGTATATTGCTTTTGCCAATTTAAGCCTTTTTTCCTCATTAGAGTTACCAGGCTCCAGCTTTCTAAAGCCACTGCAAGCAAACCAGAAATCAAGCAGATCCGCACAATTTTCTTGCTTCAAAAAAGTTCTGAACAAATTAATCCCATCCTGGTCATCCAACAATGAGTGCAATGATTCAGCCCACTTTAAATATGGAGGTGTTGGGGAAGCACTGCCTTCAGGCTCATAACCCAAGTCAAGGTCTGACCTCCTAGGTGTTGCCGTAGAGGTCTCATTTTTGACCCCATCACTTTTTCCAGAGTAGTAACTGTGGTTGAAAGGCCTATGATCTGCTGTAACCAATTCTCCCTCCTCACCAGGAACAGGTGGCCTTGGTGCATCTTCGGTAAAGCTTCCCCCTAGGTCCAAAGGGAAACCTTTCCCCTGGACACTCATTTTGGCAGTATGTTTACGCAGTGATAATTAATACACTGATTCAATATCTGTACATTGTAATGCGAGGGTCCCACATAAATGTTTGCCTCCTGTTAAAACAAAGAAAAGAAAATCACCTTTTGGAAACTGGTTACATTTTACATTCTGACACAATTTTTCAGTTTGTCTTTAAAGCCCCCCCCCCCCCCCCCCTCCAAAAAAAGCATTACATTCGAGTAATATCAGGGAAAGTGTAACAGGCATTCTAATATTGGTGCACTGTAAAGTATTCTTTTAAATTAAATTGTTAAAAGCACAGATGCATTCTTTTCAGCAATATCCATAATATAAATATGTATCTTCATTTCAATACATATCATTGTAATTGTTATAGTGACATTCAGAAGACAAAAAAAAAAGCGCAGCCCCTCCAGGGACGAAAATATACAAAGTACAGTGGAATGTTTATTAGGTTAGAAGTAGTATATTTAAAAAAAAATAAAAAATCAAACAAGTATGTTTACATTTTTTCTTGGGTAAAGAAAGCTTAGTGTTTTTACGATATTCATGCAAAGTCATTTTTGGCTGCTTGTCTTTTAAAAAAGTTGTTCATTCGTTTTTATAGTAATTGTAAGCCCATCAATCAACAGATAAGTATATCTACGGACATGCTTAAATTCTGGGGACCCGTAGAAAACTAAATCATTCATTATTTTAAGGGCAATTTAATTTTTCTATAAAGTTGACTAGACTGCTAAATTGTTAAAAAAAAAATATATATCTCGTGCAACATTAGAAACTGAATAATAAATTCACCTGTTAGCACCCTTTAATCTCTGCTAACCTCTTACATTTTGCAGAACTTTATAAATTACAATGTAGAGATGAAAAAAATGAACAGTTGTCATACAAATTAACTGAATATGTTGCCAATTAAGAGACAAATCCATAAAGTAAAAATTATTTTCACTATTATTTTTACATTTGTACACTAGACTTAATTTAAAGATTTAACAAAATGATGTATCCAACGGATTCTTGTTTATGTCTACACGAGATCTTAATAAAAAAGTAACAAATACATTGCATTTGCTTGATCTGTTTTGCCTTGAGTTAGACAATATAACAAACGGCAAAAAAATGCACTAAATATTTCAATGCGCACTATATCTCCACAACAATCACCTTGTTTGCTTTAAATATACTATTAGCAGCTCCAATATCTTTGTTGATAAAAGAAGTTTAATTTGGATTGGGATCCAACTTCAATAACTGTTTACTGAAAAATGACCAAGTAAAACTAATCTGACACAAATATTGCTACATTCCCCAAAAAATAACAAAATTAGAGACACCTCAAAAAATTAGGCACTGTGTCTTGGACCCCCTGCTTTGGATGTTTTTATTTCATATTTAAAGTTAGTGTGGGTTAGCTCTCCTCCCCTGCAGAAAAAGCAGCATTGTGTTTGTTTCAAAAACATCCTTAAACGAGGGTTATCTGGTCTGGAAAACTCATGTACCATTACATATTGGAATGTGTCATTTTTAATCCAGGTATATGTACGTATCATTGTATTTTTCAACAATGTCTGGGACAGAAAAAAAAAAAAGACATGCTCTGAAAAATAGAAGGGCAGGTGAACCAAGTGGCAGGTGCAACCGAGGGATGGTAAAGAAACAACAGGAAGTGAGCTAATGCAGGCGCGGAGGTCGCTATAACACACTGGGTTTTAGGGGAAGGAGGGAGGACACGCTTTGATGTGCGCCTCGCGAGCTGGGCTCAGTGCAGGAGCGCGCGCGGCTTCCCCCCAGACCGCCTCGTGCACCTGTAAAAGGCAAGCATTTATTACCCCTTTGCTGCTACTGGAACACCGCATAGCATCGCGCACCCTGTATGGTTAGAGTGGTTAATAAATTAATGCTTAAGAACCCCTTAGTGAGCCGATGTGTGGGGAGCCCCTGTATTCTTGTATTGCGGCCTCTGAAGCTTCAATTAGTAAAGGTGTCTAAGGAAAGCTATGCGCGCCTATAGCAACCTATGTCCCTATAGGGACAGGTGATTGGTGACCCTGTTGGAGGGTTACCCCCATTTTTATTGCGAAAGGAGGTTACAATTCAATCACTCAGTGCCCAGTACTCCTAGTCACCTATACTATCCAGCCATTACTCCAAATGGCACCGCGTATACCTCTGCTAAGCCAAGCACTGCCCTTCGCCGCCGCCAACCCTGGCTCTCCTTCCCCGAATCCCTCTGCGTGTTGTGTATATCTCTCTGCGTGTATTGTGTGTATCCCTCCGTGTATTATGTGTGTATCCCTCGGCGTGTATTATGTGTATATCCCTCGGCGTGTATTATGTGTATATCCCTCGGCGTGTATTATGTGTATATCCCTCGGCGTGTATTATGTGTATATCCCTCGGCGTGTATTATGTGTATATCCCTCTGCGTGTATTATGTGTGTATACCTCTGCGTGTATTATGTGTGTATCCCTCTGCGTGTATTGTGTGTGTATCCCTCTGCGTGTATTGTGTGTATATCCCTCTGCGTGTATTGTGTGTATATCCCTCTGCGTGTATTGTGTGTATATCCCTCTGCGTGTATTGTGTGTATATCCCTCTGCGTGTATTGTGTGTATATCCCTCTGCGTGTATTATGTGTATATCCCTCTGCGTGTATTATGTGTATATCTCTCTGCGTGTATTATGTGTATATCCCTCTGCGTGTATTATGTGTATATCCCTCTGCATGTATTATGTGTATATCCCTCTGCGTGTATTATGTGTATATCCCTCTGCGTGTATTATGTGTATATCCCTCTGCGTGTATTATGTGTATATCTCTCTGCGTGTATTATGTGTATATCTCTCTGCGTGTATTATGTGTATATCCCTCTGCGTGTATTATGTGTATATCCCTCTGCGTGTATTATGTGTATATCTCTCTGCGTGTATTATGTGTGTATCCCTCTGCGTGTATTATGTGTGTATCCCTCTGCGTGTATTATGTGTGTATCCCTCTGCGTGTATTATGTGTATATCTCTCTGCGTGTATTATGTGTATATCCCTCTGCGTGTATTATGTGTATATCTCTCTGCGTGTATTATGTGTGTATCCCTCTGCGTGTATTATGTGTATATCTCTCTGCGTGTATTATGTGTATATCTCTCTGCGTGTATTATGTGTATATCTCTCTGCGTGTATTATGTGTATATCTCTCTGCGTGTATTATGTGTGTATCCCTCGGCGTCTGACGCCACGTAGAAGTGGATGGGCGAGGAAACCCGAGCAGCGTACCCCACTAATAACCTCCGTTTGCCCAGCACAGGCAGCCGGGCCCTCGCGTTTCTACCCGCCGCCGCCGCCTGGAAAGTTTCCTCCCTGCACATTCCCCGCAGCCCCCTCACCGCCATGCCGTGCAGCTCACCTAGGGAAGGCCCCGGCTCTCCGCCCGGTGTATGGCGCCGGGCCCTCCGCTGCACACCGACCCATCAAGCTTTAGCCGAAGGGGGCTGCCGGGAGAGTGTGGGAATAACAAAGCGGGCGTTGCGTGCTGCCATGCCCCGGTGAGAGCCGCTCCGTGTGTGTGAGCTGCCTGGGCGCATGTGCACGCGCTGTGCGTGCGTGCGTGCGTCTCACACGCACAAGAGAGGAGGGAACCCGCGGGCGCGCGCTGCACAGCAGCTTGACTCTCGCGTTTGTGTGGGGAATGTGCGCGCGCCGCCTCCTCCTCCTCCACACTGCGCTGTTTCCCCCTCAGAGCGCTGCTGCAGCGCCTTGGCATTCAGTTTCCGCTGACTTGACGGACCCTATCGCGTGGAGGTAGAAGTGCGGGAGGTGCTGCAGCCACCGGCGCTGCTTTTACATGTGTACATGATGGTGATGTGTGTATGTTGCTGATATCACATGTACAGCAGCACCCCCGCCCCACAATTACTTCCCACACTGATTGGACGTCACCAGAGTTTAAGGAGCCCAGCAGTGGCAGGAGATCATCACCAGGATGTTTCTCAGGCTAAGGCCCCGCTCCCAGAGGCAGCGCGCCCGCACTGCAGACAGGCGGTGCGCTGACATACACAGACCGCGATATTCGGTCTGTAGGGAGCGGGAGCCGGAGCGGGAGTGGGAGGCTTGAGCGGGAGGGGGGCGTGGCTTGAGCGGAGGGACCCGCTACTCTCCCCCCCCCCCCCTCCCTCTTCCCCCCCCCCTCCCTCTTCCCCCCCCCCCCTCCCTCCCCCCCCCTCCTCCCTCCCCCCCCCTCCCTCTTCCCCCCCCCCCCTCCCTCTTCCCCCCCCCCCTCCCTCTTCCCCCCCCCCCCCTCCCTCTTCCCCCCCCCCCCTCCCTCTTCCCCCCCCCCCCTCCCTCTTCCCCCCCCCCCTCCCTCTTCTCCCCCCCCCCCTCCCTCTTCTCCCCCCCCCCCCTCCCTCTTCTCCCCCCCCCCCTCCCTCCTCCCCCCCCCCTCCCTCCTCCCCCCCCCCCTCCCTCCTCCCCCCCCCCTCCCTCCTCCCCCCCCCCTCCCTCCTCCCCCCCCCTCCTCCCCCCCCCCTCCCTCCTCCCCCCCTCCTCCCTCCCTCCCCCCCAGTAAGGTCACGCACCAGGCCAGAGGTATAATAACAGGAACGGTTTATTGTCTCACTCTGTGCAGCACAGTTCACGGCAGGGTTCTGCCCAATCCATTAACTGTCAGCTACTCACTGAAGGATGGTCCCTGGACCTTTACTACAGGCCAAGGGCACCCGCAGTAGTCTCCGCTCTTCTTTTATTTATTTAAAAAAATGTTTTACCAGGAAGTATTACATTTAGTGTTACTTCTCGTTTTCAATTATGTTCTGGGCACAGAGTTATAAAATACATGGTTACATTAAAAGAACAGGGTTAAACGGTCAATTCACAGAAATTTCATGGACAGATAGAGTTGGAAAATTGGGTTCAGGGGAAAAAGGGCTTGTGATTTTCCGATTTAAATATAGCAGCTTTAACATCACCAAACAGCAGCAAACGGCTCACATACATTGACTGCCCTTCGGCTGCACCAAAGGCTGCCCACCTTTAGGGCAACGCAGATGTACACTGGGGTGGTTGATTTTCAATGCAGCTGTGAACAAAAAGTTATTTGTGTCCTCTTGGCTCATTAACATTCCAGTGGGTGGGGTTGCCGTTCCACAAAGTACAAGCAAATTTGAACCCTTAGCAAGCTGGGCCTTGCAGAGGGCAGCAGCTCTTGGGGCAACGCAGATGTACACAGGGGTGGTTTATTTTCCCTCTGGTGGAATCCCAACGTTCTCGCTTGAGTCTAAATTTTCAGATACCATCCTTAAAGGTAACCTGGAACATAACAAAATAACATTCACATAATTGACATCACATTTAATATACATGATACATTTTCTGTGAATACAGTCATTACAGCTTACTGGAACCATTTAGCAGCTTATTTGATTACAATCATAAAATGGCTGCCTTACAGAACAAGGGTTCCTCCCAACATGGAGAACCTTATCAATAATAGTGCTCAGGATCCTGCTTTCTTACTAAGGCTCCTGAGTCATCAGTCACAGTAATGGAGAACACCCTCTTAGGGTACCGTTCTGATACATACTCCACTCGGTTCATGTACACTGATCTCCCTATCTTCCATACTTCAACTAAGTAGGCCACCCTTTCTTCCACATTATGGAAAGTGCTCCTACTATGTTCTATAACATAGGCCCTAACGGTCTCAATCAGCCATGTTTCCCTATTCTTGTCAATATCCCTCATTAACAGCTCCGGGACATAGGGGTATTCGAACCCGTGCGAGTTCCTATATTTCTGTACCACATGCCGCTCAGCTCGGCTGATTTTGGTTAAATGGCGGCCTTCAGCCTGGCCTGCTGAACCCAGAACAACGGTTCTTGAACCGGGGGTTCCTAACTGTCTAATGCCACCCCTGTTGGTTGTACAATGCCTAACATTATCTTCGTCGCATGGTACTGCAGTCTCCTCTGGGTAAAATCACCTTCCACCCACCAATGATCTACCACATTGCCCATCTCTAGTAGGAATCTGGTGCGGTTCATGTACTATTGTGCCGACGAGTATTCTTAAACAAACCTGGGACAATCACCAACAAGACCCAGGTACATGCTGGGTACATGCTGCATACATCCAGTGACATTTCTGCATACAGACTGTGAATGGGGCTGAATTCAAACTGAATGGGACTGCCAGGGACCCCTGCTGTGTTAATCCGATGGGCCATTAGTCTCTGCAGAAATGTCACTGGAATGTTGCAGCATGTACCCAGCTGATACCTGAGTGATAGCCCCAGATTTGACCCAGATTTTCCAAGGCAAGTTTTAGAATACTTGTCGGCACACCTGTATGGCACATATCCGTGAAATCTAGGATGCCACCATGGTAAAGACCCCACTGACGCCACTAAGGATGACCCTGTGTGTGATGTGTTGTGTGAAGAAAACCCAGACACATTAGAATGTACAGACATACATTGTCTTTTGTCTTCCCCCAGAAGCAACACTTTCTGCTGCATCATACCACCCATGATCCTCTTCACAATCCCTGTGATCAGTGGAAGGCTTTAAAGTCTTAGTGATCCGGCGGCTCCTCTTGTTGGAGTAATAGTCTCTAGAGGCCCGGTCAGCTTCTCCAGGTGGGGTAGCCCTTGGCAAAGACCAGTAGAGACACTGCCCTTTGTGGGTAGCAAAGAAGGTGTGGTGCTAGTAGCCAGGCAGGCGGCTTTAAAGTTAGCAGAGTCCCGGTCTGCGTTCTTAGTAGATATATATTGCCCGGATCCGACACCAATGTTATACGCACTACGTGAGGGGCAGGGGCCGTGTTGGGCATAGGCCTGTGGCCTGTTACATATTCCCGGTAGTGGGCCAGAAAAGCAGGGGTCGGAACATCCGGCCACACCGGAGGGCTATCGGCCTCAGGGATCAAGGCTGTATTGGCCACGGCAGCAGCCACTTGCTTACGCGCCAAATGGTCCTTTATAAATTGAATAAAGGCAGCTCCTTTCACCGGAGCTATAACGGTACTCACCGGAGTGGGAATCGAAGGCTTCTTATCTGCCCCAGCGGTCGCTTGTAGTACAGCGTCATCTCCGGCAGGTATTGCAGGGTCCTGGTACAGCTCCAGATCCCAAACGGGAAGCACATCGACATCCAGTCGTTACATGGGTGTGGCATTGTCGACATCCGCATGGACATTGGCACCGGAAGGTACCTCCATCTGTACCGGAGAGTCCCTGGATCGGCCCCTGGACACCTCCACGAGGGGTATGCTCATCTGCCTCAAAGGCCTCACGGTCGCTGTTACTGTTGCAGGGCTCCTCCGTCTCTCGGAGCCACTAGAACTGTTCTGTTCCTCCACAGCTTCGGTTGGCATACTCGACAGCGGTCAAAACACCACGGAAGTCGTCTGCTACTGGCACGGGAGGAGGGTAAGGACACATACGCAGGGTACAGACACCGGATCATTTCCGAGTCAACAGCGGCAATTAGTCGAATCGGCTCACACACCTTAGAACAACAGTGTCTCATCCCCCAAGACAGTCACCATACCCGGTTGTTAGTGTGCTGGTTCTGATTCATCGACTGTCTCTGGTTCGTCTGCGGGGCCTGGGTCTGGAACCGTCTCAGCCTGCTCTGTGGTCATTGGGTACTCATATCCCCTGGATCCTCTTCAGTGGCACACGGGCCCTCTAACGCCTCCATAGTTGAGGTAGATTGAGTTTTAGCAGCACCGACCACCCAGGTAGTGGGGTCGGTCGCATCCTTTTCTGTGAATTCCGTATGCCGCAGTAACGTGGGCTTCAGGAAACGTGCTCTGCAGCGGGCACACTTGGCTCCCCAGGTCAGTTCGCCACCTGGGAAGTCAGAAGGGACGGAGACATTGTATCACAATTATAAGGAATGTAACAAAAATTGCAAAAGGGCAATCAAATTAGCAAAAATGGATAATGAAAAAAGGATTGCAATAGAAAGTAAGGTCAACCCTAAAAAATTCTTTAAGTACCTTAATAACAAAAAAATGAGAAAAGAAAATATAGGACCCTTTCAGTGTGAGATGGGTACGTAGATTATTGGAGATAAGGAAAAAGCTGAGGTATTAAACACATTCTTTGCCTCTGTGTTTACAAGGGAGGAATGCCTGCTGTCTATTTTCATTGAAACCTCTCCCACTCACAGCTGAAGACAATTAGACATTGTGGGCGGGATTAAACATTGCATGTGTACTCTGACGTCATCCAGGAAGTACCTTTATATATCGTGCTCCATGGGGTGTTCAGGCAGCCACCTTTGAATCTGAGAGAGAGAAAGAGAGGACAGAAGCCTGATAATCCCACTTAAAGGACGGTTTGAGTTTGAATACACTCTTGCATATACTGTGGACTTTTGACCAGGTCTTGATTCTGAGCTAATTCTTATTTGGCTACTTTGTGTCTTGTAGGGGGGGGGGGGGTTAGCAGGGTTGCCACCTTCGACTGACGGTCAAGCTGGAGATTTTTTTTTTTTAATGACACTGTTGCCATGACAAGGGGATGCTATGTAACGTCACGCGGCGGCAAGTTGCCATGACAACGTGGCACCGCATGACGTCGTGACATCAGGTGGCGCCTCAATGTCATGGCAACGAGCATCATGTGATGCTGTTACGTCACGTGACGTTCCCGTTGGCATGGCAACGCAGCGCCATTTGACGCCGCGCAGCCATATTGACAGTAGTTGCAGGGGGAGATGGCGGGAGACTGCTATTGCTGGCACTATTGCTGCGTTAATGGTATATGGAATTATACCTTTCATCATTTCTATTATTTCTAACTAACGCTGATGACAATTGTTGCAGACAGAGTCGTCGCTGATCAATATTATTTTATTACAATGGTTTATCTCAGTTTACTTTACTTGAGTTAATTTAACAAAGACAAGGTTACCTCATTGCTATCAAAAGGGAGGAACTTAAGCAGCTTTACTGTAAAGAGAGAGAGGGGGGGAGAGAACAGAGAGATGGGAGAAGAGAGAGAGAAGAGAGGGAAGAAGAGAGAGGGGAGAAGAGAGAGAGGGGAGAAGAGAGAGAGAGAGGGGGGGGGGAGAGAAGAGAGAGAGGGGGGGAGAAGAGAGAGAGGAGGGGGAGAAGAGAGAGAGAGAGAGGGGGGAAGAGAGAGAGATGGGGGGGAGAAGAGAGAGAGGGGGGGAGAGGGGAGAGAAGAGAGAGAGAGATAGGGGAGAGAAGAGAGAGAGAGGGGAGAGAAGAGAGAGAGAGGGGGGGGGGAAGAGAGAGAGAGGGTGGGGGGAGAAGAGAGAGGGGGGGAGAAGAGAGAGATAGGGGGGGAGAAGGGAGAGGGGGAGAAGAGAGAGAGGCGGAGAAGAGAGAGGGAGGAGAAGAGAGAGAGGGGGGGAGGAGAAGAGAGAGGGGGGGACAAGAGAGAGAGGGTGGGACAAGAGAGAGAGAGGGTGGGACAAGAGAGAGAGAGAGGGGGGACAAGAGAGAGAGAGGGGGGGACAAGAGAGAGAGAGGGGGGAGAAGAGAGAGGGGGGAGAAGAGAGAGAGAGGGGGGAGAAGAGAGAGAGAGAGGGGGGGAGAAGAGAGGGAGAAGGGAGAGAGGAGGTAAGATAAATGGGGGTGGTGTGTGTTCTCTAGCAGGGTTTCTAGGAATATTACTGTGTTGCTTATGTGTCAATCGATCTTGTCTAATAAAAACTACAACTCCCATGATCCCCTACATGTGAGCATGCGCAATAGCGCATAGGGCTGTGACCCGAATGTAGTAGACAGCGATGTGAGGAAATGAGTTCTGCACACAGATAGTCCTGTGAGAAATGCAAAGGATTTGTGACTCGAGTGATCTATGATGTTGCAATGAGAGTCCCTTACTATGCCTGCCCTGTCTGTAACAACCCGCCCACCCGGAGATTTCAGGGACAAACCCGTAGCCCGGAGAAGGGGATGCCAAACCCGAAGTCTCCGGGTGAAACCCGGAGAGGTGGCAACCACGGGGGTTAGGGTTAAGGAAAGTACCTTGTGGTTCCGTTGGACCCAAGGGAACGGGCCTGAGGAAGGGGTTGTCACCCCGAAACATTGCCCCTCTTACCCTCCCCCATTGTCTTTTTCTGTTTGTTTGCAGTTTTTCCTTTAGTTTTTTTTCCCCCACTCCCCTTCACTGTCTCTCCCCCCTACTCTTGTGGTTTTTAAGATCCATATATTCTGCATTTATAGTCGTGTAGCATTTCCATATTTGTGTGATACCTATTGTTCTATTATTACCGCTATTAATTTTTTGGCTTATTCCGTGACTCTTCCGCGTTCACTATTAATCAATGTGTGCTGGAACCTTTTTTGGTTTTCAAGTTTTCAAGCCGCAGTACGAAGCCACAACCTCTATATTAATGAACAATTGGTTAACTGAGGAAGAAGTTCATAGACAGCTTCAAAAAATTAAAGTAAATAAGGCACCTGGCCCCGATGGCATACATCCAAGAGTTCTCAAAGAGTTAAGCTGTCAGGATCGCCTAGACCTCCTGCCTAGCCATAGCTTCCTTGTCCTCTGGGTGTGCTGCTGCCTTCTGTTGGCTCTGGGTTCCTCTGTCTGTCTGTCTTCTTGTTGCTCCTGTCTCTGTCCTTATAGCTTGCTTCCTGTCTGTTGGTTTTGCCTTTGCTTCAAGTCAGACTCCCATGCACATGCCTGTCTTTGATCCTGATCTGTTTATGTACCTGTACCTGTATTATAGTCTGTTCACAGTAAAGGTCCTTGCTAGTAATCTGGCTTGTCCCTGTCTGTTCCTGCTCCCCGGTCTCAGTCCCTGCTCCCTGTTCTCAGTCCCTGTCCCGCCCCGCCTGTCCTGTTCCAGTCTCCTCGTTGCCGACCTCTGCTTGTTACCTGACTTTGCTACCTGCCGCCTGCCTCGGACCCCTGCTTGTTACCTGACTTCGCTACCTGCCGCCTGCCTCGGACCCCTGCTTGTTACCTGACTTCGCTACCTATCGCCTGCCTCGGACCCCTGCTTGTGACCCCTACTACGCTCGTGCTGTTCCGGCCACCGAGGTCCTACCCGCCACAGGAGTCTCCCATGACATAAGCTCAGTAATAGCTAAACCATTATATTTAATATTCAAGGACTCCATTTCCACAGGCTCAGTACCTCAGGATTGGAGTAAAGCAGATGTGGTGCCTATATTTAAAAAGGGAGCTAGATCACACCCGGAAATTACAGACCTGAAAACCTAACTTCAATAGTAGGGAAACTACTTGAAGGTTTAATACAGGATAATATTCAGGAAAACCTAATGGAAAACAAAATTATTAGTAATAGTCAGCATGGATTTATGAAGGATAGATCTTGCCAAACTAACCTTATTTGTTTCTTTGAGGAGGTAAGTAGGAATTTAGACCAGGGTAATGCAGTTGATGTGGTCTACTTAGATTTTGCAAAGGCTTTTGATACGGTTTCACACGAGCTTGGTGTACAAAATAAAGAAAATTGGACTCAGTAATAATATATGCACCTGGATTGCAAACTTGTTAAAGGACAGACAACAGAGGGTTGTCATAAATGGAACTTTTTCAGGTTGGGCTAAAGTCGTGAGTGGAGTACCTCAGGGATCGGTACTGGGACCCCTACTTTTTAACTTGTTTATTAATGACTTTGACGTTGGGATCGAGAGCAAAGTGTCCATCTTTGCTGATGATACTAAATTGTGTAAGGTAATAGAATCAGAGCAGGATGTGTCACGCTTGTGCTCTCCTCACAAGCGCAGGGAAAGGGAAGGACCCGTTAGCGAGGTGGGGAGGCCGCAGGGGATACAAAGGGAGTAAGTTGCCGCGCAGCTGGGGATCGGCGCACATAGTCACGTGACAGCGCCGCATGCTTGAGAATGCACGACGCGTCCGGAGGTGCGGTGCCTACTCAGAGACACGAGTTATCCAGCTGCATGTGCGCGCATGCTCTGACAGCAGAGCGGGAGTGCGAGCGTTCTCAGGCACCAACGCAGAGGTTGTGGGAAGCCAACGCTTCAGCACGGGAGTCTGGAAACGGAAACCAGGAACATGGGCATGGAGTCCAGAGCACAAGGTAACATCCAGAGAAAGATTGCTTCTTGGAGAACGCCCAGACTTCTTAAAGGCATAGTAACAAAAACAGCAAGGTGCAGCGAAACTAAATAAACATAAAGGTTCTTACTCTAATCCATTGGCCAAGGAATTATAAGCCTGCTACCATATCAAGGTGAACCCTACTAAGCAGGTACCTACACTACCCGACGGTAAACTAACCTCAGTAGTATGAGTGACTGTCCCAGTCTTCCGGAATCCGCAGGAGATAAGTAAAGGTCCCAAGGAGGTCCAGACAGGAACAGTATGCAATGAGTACTAGCAGACACCAGGGCAGGCAGCAAATGACTAATAGCAGAGAGAAAGTCAAAGAGAGGCTTACTTCCTGTCAGGAGGAAGAGGGCAGGGTTTGCCAGAAAGCAAGATGGTGTTGCTTGCTTCAGAATCCTTAAAGACACAGGATCTTGACTCGCAGCTGGAGGGCGGCTATCAGAAGTAAACAGGTAAGGAAGGCACACGCCGCAGGGGGCGTGTTCCGCGCATCGTTACAGGATGTAATTTCTCTTCAGAAGGACTTGAGAGACTGGAAACGTGGGCAGGTAAATGGCAAATGAGGTTTAATACAGATAAATGTAAGGTTATGCATTTGGGATACAAGAATAAAAAGGCGACTTACAAATTAAATGGAGATATATTGGGGGAATCCTTGATGGAGAAGGATTTAGGAGTGCTTGTAGACTGCAGGCTTAGCAATAGTGCCCAATGTCATGCAGTAGCTGCAAAGGGAAACAAGATCTTATCTTGCATCAAACTGGCAATGGATGGAAGGGAAGTAAACATAATTATGCCCCTTTACAAAGCACCAGTAAGACCACACCTTGAATATGGAGTACAATTTTGGGCACCAATCCTAAGAAAAGACATTATGGAACTAGAGAGTGTGCAGAGAAGAGCCACCAAATTAATAAAGGGGATGGACAATCTAACTTATGAGGAGAGGCTAGCTAAATTAGATTTATTTACATTAGAAAAGAGGCGTCTAAGAAGGGATATGATAACTATATACAAATATATTCGGGGACAATACAAGGAGCTTTCAAAAGAACTATTCATCCCACGGGCAGTAGAAAGGACTCGGGCCATCCCTTAAGGTTGGAGGAAAGGAAATTTCACCAGCAACAAAGGAAAGGGTTCTTTACAGTAAGGGCAGTTAAAATGTGGAATTCATTACCCATGGAGACTGTGATGGCAGATACAATAGATTTGTTCAAAAAAAGGTTGGACATCTTTTTAGATGGGAAAGGTATTCAGGGATATACCAAATAAGTATACATGGGACGGATGTTGATCCAGGGATTAATCCGATTGCCAATTCTTGGAGTCAGGAAGGAATTAATTTTTCCCCGTATTGTTTTTTTTTGTTTCCCTGCCTCTGGATCAATAAGTAAGTATAGATATAGGATAAAGTATCTGTTGTCTAAATTTAGCATACTGTAGGTTGAACTTGATGGACCTATGTCTTTTTTCAACCTCATCTACTATGTAACTATGTAACTATGTTCCAAAGTCTGATTGGTCCTTTCTGTCTGGCCATTGGTTTGTGGATAATAGCCAGATGATAAATTTAAACGAATTCCTAGAGAGGAACAGAAGGTCCTCCAAAATGTTGAAGTGAATTGTACGCCTCTATCTGATTTGATCTCATCTGGAGCCCCGTGAAGCCGAAACACCTCTTTCACAATCAATTTGGCTGTCTGGTCTGCTGAAGGAAGATTCTGTGCTGCAATGAAGTGAGCCATCTTTGTAAGTTGATCCACTACTACCAGATTGGTATTCTGTCCACTTGATCGGGGCAGGTCAACAATAAAATCCATTGATATGGACCCCCAAGGACGAGTTGGAACTGGAAGAGGCTGCAGCAAACCCACAGGTGATGCTCGAGGGGTCTTGGTCCTAGCACAGGTCTCACAGGAGAGGACATAGTCTTTAACATCTTGTGCTGATTTAGGCCACCAAGAAGAGCGAGACAACAGTTCCTGTGTCTTGAGGACACTTGGGTGACCAGTGGGTCGGGTGTCGTGCATTATCTTACCTCCTTAGGGACGAACAGACAGTCCTTACTGGTCCACAGACCATCACATAGAAATAGTTCTGCTTCTGTAGGAGGGTTTTTAAGAAAAGAGTAATTTGAGTAGGCTCCCTTTATTCGTGTGGGGACGAAGGAAAGATACTACACAGGTAGCCCCTGAGGACCCCCACTGCTGCAGGCGTCTGCCCCACTTGTTTACACATGCTTGTTATTCCAGTCCTGCTGTAAGTAGGGTTTGGGGTTATAACCCCTTGATGACCCGCTGCAACAGGCTCCGTTTTTTTATTAAATAGTTATTTTTCTTTCAGCTTGATTGTTTGTTTTATGTTTGTCTTCTGTTAAGTGTTTCATGTTGTTTGTCCCATTTTAACATTACGTATTACACTATTATTTTTCTTTGTTTCTGTCCCTATGTCACGGACCCCCGGATTGGAGATTTTACAGTGATTGGAGCATTTGGATTATTTTCCCTTCCATCTGTTTGGACTCTTTTAGGGACTTTGGATTCTTTTTGGGCGCTGGTCTGTATATGTTCTTTGTGTTCTCTCTGGTGTTGTTCTGCTAGTGTTCCTGGCTGCTGTGTACACATTGTGTTATTATTGTTAGTATTTTATTTTATTGCACGTAGCGCCTAAGCACTTTCCTTTGTGTTATCTGGGTACCTGTTCTTCACAGTAATCTTATTTAGTTGCTTATAGTCAATGCAGGGGTGTAGAGAACCGTCTTTCTTTCCCACGAAGAAGAGCGCAGCCCCTGTTGGAGAAGTAGAGGGTCGGATAAAACCCTTTGACAGGTTTTCCTTTGGTTGTCCTTGAGGACCTTCAATTCCGGTTCTGAGAGGGAATAGATTCTTCCAAATGGAATGGCAGCACCCGGTAATAATTCAATGGGACAGTCATAAGAGCAAAGTGGGGGAAGCGTATCCGCGTTCTTCTTGTCACACACATCTAAAAACTCAGAGTATGGAGCCGGCAGTAGATTTTCTTGAGACAAGGAAATCGTATGTATTCCGTCACACTCTGGTATAGGAGCTTTAGGTAGACAGGCTAGCTGGCAGTGCTCCGAGGGAAACGTGAGTGCCTTGGTCTTCCAGTCAATTAGTGGGTTATGGATCATGATCCATAGAATTCCCAGAATCACTGGAAACAAAGGTGATGGAATGAGACCAAATGAAATCTTCTCCTGGTGATTGGGCTCCATGATTAGTGTTAAGTTACTTGTTTCATGGGTAACAGGTCCAGAACTCAAGGGAGAACCGTCAACGACTTCCATCCTTTCTGGTGATTCCTTGGCTATAAATGATACCGATTTTTTCTTGGCAAATTCTATGTCCATAAAATTCCCTGTCGCCCCTGAGTCGACCATTACTGTGGTTGAAAAATTATGTGTTCCTTCCTCGATTATAATAGGAACCAGGAGGTGGGGGTGTAGAGAAGGAGGGTTATCTTTTTTTAACAGACGCAGTGATTAAGGCTGCACGTAGTTCACGGTTTTCAGCTTCTGCGGCGGAAGCTCGTTCTTCCAAGCGGCCAAGACGATTGAAAAAGTGTCCTTGTTGTTCTTGGTAACCAACCATGATACGGTGTAAGTCATGGAGTGTCTGAGCCTGGGTCAGATCTGTTCCGGCGGAATCCATGGTAGGTCCTGTTTATTCTGTCAAGGATTGGACTTCAGCTGAAGTGGATCCCAGTGGCAGGAACAGCAGGGAGCGTGATAGGGGTCACAAGCAGAGGTCAGAGGCCGGCAGCAGATAGCGTAGTCAGGTAACAAGCAGAGGTCAGAGGCAGGAGGCAAATAACGTAGTCAGGTAAAAAGCAGAGGTCAGAGGCAGGCAGCAGATAGCGTAGTCAGGTAACAAGCAGAGGTCGGCAACGAGGAGACTGGAACAGGATGATAGCAATTGCTAGCACAGCAGTAAACACAGGAACCTAGCAACAGCTGAGGAACCAGTATAAACAGGCAAGGGAGGAGCAGGAAAGGGAGGTTTATATATGCAGGCTGAGAGGTAGAGCACAGGTGCAGAGGTGTCAGGTGCAGAGGTGTCAGGTATCAAGGTCTGGAATGGTCCTTAGTTTAGCAGCAGCAATCCTGGTGGACAAGTATAGGCTGTCTCTCACACATACTAATACTCCTTGTTTTTCCATCCCTATACACCAATAGGGACCACTAAGGATCCACACACACTTTTAGTTGTGCTACAAACTCTCACATTTCCACAACCACCCACACCATTTATATCCACTCCCACTCCACACACACCTTGTGTAAAGCACTGTATATACTGTGGGCTCTCCATTCATTTTTATTCACACTGATACACATACACACTCTTTCTTCACTTGCTTTCAGTAACCTTTTGACACCTCTAGCCATAAAACACATCCACACCGGGGGAAGGAACAGCACAGATAACATTCCAAGAGACACTGTTTTTAAGTATACCTTTTGTCAGTAACATCGCCGGAAGAAGAGATCAGTGTATCTCGAAAGCTCGCACAAATAAAAGCATTTCGTTAGCCACAGAACGGTATCATCTATTTATTTTTTGATTTTATATATATATATATATATATATATATATATATATATATATATATATATATATATATATATATATATATTGTTCTCAATATTAACTTTTTTAACCTTTGGTACAGTATGCTTAATGTCCTGTAACAGTTGACAAAAGACAACATTTCACGCTTATACGATTCATGTTAAGTAATGCACAGTTTTATTGGGGTGTTAACCTCAGGTGTGCCTACTGTAACAGCAATTGGCTTTCACTTTGTCATTGAGAGGGGGGGGGGGATGAGGCCGAGGAATTGACTGCGATTATGCAACTGGTCAATTAGCTCGGACAATCCCCCCCCCCTTCCATGTCTGCTGCCTGTCCTGTGAAAGAAAAAAAAAAGACTTCAGAATTAGTGTTTTGAAGGCCTTCCGTGAATTGCAGTACATAGTTACATAGTTACATAGTAGATGAGGTTGAAAAAAGACTTCCGTCCATCAAGTTCAACCTATGCTAAATTTAGACAACAGATACTTTATCCTATATCTATACATATTGATCCAGAGGAAGGCAAATAAAAAACCCCATTAAGGGGGAAAATTAATTTCTTCCTGACTCCAATAATTGGCAATCTGATTAATCCCTGGATCAACATCCTTCCCATGTATACTTATTTGGTATATCCCTGAATACCTTTCCCATCTAAAAAGATGTCCAACCTTTTTTTGAACAAATCTATTGTATCTGCCATCACAGTCTCCATGGGTAATGAATTCCACATTTTAACTGCCCTTACTGTAAAGAATCCTTTCCTTTGTTGCTGGAGAAATTTCCTTTCCTCCAACCTTAAGGGATGGCCCGAGTCCTTTGTACTGCCCGTAGGATGAATAGTTCTTTTGAAAGCTCCTTGTATTGTCCCTGAATATATTTGTATATAGTTATCATATCCCCTCTTAGACGCCTCTTTTCTAATGTAAATAAATCTAATTTAGCTAGCCTCTCCTCATAAGTTAGAATGTCCATCCCCTTTATTAATGTGGTGGCTCTTCTCTGCACTCTCTCTAGTTCTATAATGTCTTTTCTTAGGATTGGTGCCCAAAATTGTACTCCATATTCAAGGTGTGGTCTTACTAATGCTTTGTAAAGGGGCATAATTATTTTTACTTCCCTTCCATCCATTGCCCGTCTGATGCAAGATAAGATCTTGTTTGTCTTTGCAGCTACCGCATGATTTTGGGCACTATTGCTAAGCCTGCTGTCTACAAGCACTCCTAAATCCTTCTCCATCAAGGATTCCCCCAATTTATCCCCATTTAATTTGTAAGTCGCCTTTTTATTCTTGTATCCCAAATGCATAACCTTACATTTATCTGTATTAAACCTCATCTGCCATTTACCTGCCCACGTTTCCAGTCTCTCCAAGTCCTTCTGAAGAGAAATTACATCCTGCTCTGATTCTATTACCTTACACAATTTAGTATCATCAGCAAAGATGGAGACTTTGCTCTCGATCCCAACCTCAAGGTCATTAATAAAAAAGTTAAAAAGCAGGGGTCCCAGTACCGATCCCTGAGGTACTCCACTCACGACTTTAGCCCAACCTGAAAAAGTTTCATTTATGACAACCCTCTGTTGTCTGTCCTTTAACCAGTTTTCAATCAAGGTGCAAATATTATTACTGAGTCCAACTTTCTTTATTTTGTACACCAACCTCTTGTGTGAAACCGTATCAAAAGCCTTTGCAAAATCTAAGTAGACCACATCAACTGCATTACCCTGGTCTAAATTCCTTCTTACCTCCTCAAAGAAACAAATAAGGTTAGTTTGGCAAGATCTATCCTTCATAAATCCATGCTGACTATTACTAATAATTTTGTTTTCCATTAGGTATTCCTGAATATTATCCCGTATCAAACCTTCAAGTAGTTTCCCCACTATTGAAGTCAGGCTTACAGGTCTGTAATTTCCCATTTGTGATCTAGCTCCCTTTTTAAATATAGGCACCACATCTGCTTTACGCCAATCTTGTGGTACTGAGCCTGTGGAAATGGAGTCCTTGAATATTAAATATAATGGTTTTGCTATTACTGAGCTTAACTCCTTGAGAACTCTTGGATGTATGCCATCGGGGCCAGGTGCCTTATTAAGTTTAATTTTTTCAAGTCTATGCAAAACTGTACCTATAATACAGAATACAGCTATTCTAATTGTATGTAATACACATATGTCGAATATAAATACATGTCTAAAATATAAAAAGGGGGGGGTTACTGCTGTCATTATGTTTAAACTGCACACAGAGAGCGATTATCGTTACTTAGCTCAACGCTGTACATATTGTTGCGTCAACCTACAGTACCTTCTGCTTTCTGTCGGTAACATCCTTACCTGTACTGTACCTTACTGAATGCCGGTCGCATTCCCATGATGCTGTAAGAGTCCTGGCAAAACATTGCTTAGATGATTAATGTAGTTGTTGCATTTTTCAACATTGAGTACGTCTCTCCAGAAACATTTTATTCCTAGTCTTAGTTCCTCCTTGCTGACCGGTTTCACAACCTTTCTTAAATGATATTTCAGAGTATGCCACACCAGTTCAATGGTGTTCAAATTTAGGGATCTGGAACGTTAGGGAAAAAAATGTTGAATTAAAAGCAATGATCAATACAGTTTAAAACAATGAGAAAGCGCAACAATACAGTACATACTCTGGAGGCGTCTTTATCCAGTTGATACGCTTGCTTGATTATAGGCACAGAGTCGGTATGTTTGGGGTCATTATCTTGGAAGAAGCAGTGACCACCAGATGGGAAATCATGTGCAATGTATTGAACAACAATTAGGCCAAGGGATTAGGGATTAGGCCAAGGAATTGACTTTCGATCCATGCACGTGCTTGGTCCACTCTTTTTATCTTGTTGACCTCCCTTATCATAGGATAAGCTCTGTAATGACAAGGAATAATTTTACAGGTACAGTAAAATAAAACCACTGTTTTTCATACCACTCTATAGCTGAACTTCCATGAACAATACTAATGCATTATAGTGTATTACGGTAAAAAAACTTACTTGATAAGACCATATGTCCAGCCCAATTCGCGTCTCAGCGACCTGATGCTGCTCTCTGATCTTGTTAGATTATGACTCTTCTCCATAATCGTCCTGACCGTTGCTGCACACGGCTCATCATTTGAGTTTGTAATCTCATCCACTTTGCCGTCCTACAGTGTAATGAAAAAGAGAACAATTAAACGCTGAAACATTTTTTTTGTTAATTCTTTGAGTTCCCTAAAATGTAGACTGTTTACAGTAAGCCCCAAATGCATTGCAAAGACAAATAGAAAAAAAAAGAGTGCATTTGAAATGCTGGAGCCCAAATTGATTTGGAAAACACACACAATGACAACAGTACTTTACATGGCAATGCATGAATAAATTCACAATTTATTTAAGGGGAAAAAAATTGTTAATTAAATCATATCATTAAAAATATTAAATTAAATAATAAGAAAAAATATATTCAAGTAATATAATTAAAGAATATATTAGAGTAATCAGATGATTTGATGGCACTTCAAAAGTACTTACTCTATTGTGACTGGGCGAATCCTCTTGCATGGATATTGGCAGCTTCTACGGAAGCAAGTACATGAGCGCTGCTGTCCCGAGAATGAAAAGCGAACGGAGGCTGCTCTTTCCAACCTAAAGCCACCTAAGGAAAGGGTACCGAAGGCTCCCAAGGCAAAGAACCCCGGCCGATTTTATAAAAAGAAGAAAATGGCCGATATCATCAATGATGAAGTTTTTTTGGCAGGGCCACTCAAGTGGCCCAGCAACCATCAAAGCAAAATCAGACGTCCCGCACTATTCCCTTCCATCACCCACCGCCACCGATGCCCAGCCAGTCGCCTGCCCGCTCTGACCCTTTGCCCATCAATGCCCGACCGGACACCCCCCGCTCATCTTGTCCATCAGCGAGCCATGCCGATGCCTGACTGGACAGCCCCTGCTCATCTTGCCCATCACCCGATGCCGAACCGGACCCCACCCCTGCTCATCCCATTCATCACCAGATGCCCGACAGGAGTACAACCTCACACAAAGTAACAGATCCAGCTCTGTCGCCCACATGCAGGATGTTTTTAGTGGTTATGAAATGCTTGATAACACAACCGAGCAATACAGGGACAGAATTGAGGTCAAGATGGATCTTCTTTTGGAGAGAATGGAAAGGGAAAGTAGGGGCATGGGGGTTCGCATGGAGAAGATTAAGAGGAACCTTGCGGGGCTTTATTCTTTGCTTGGAGTCCCTGCCCCTGTATGTCTGATGCAGGAGCTGGAGGGAAACATGGAGGTGCCTTTGTCTTCCATGGAGGAACCGCAGACACCACTTGTGCACCCTCTCGATCCCTGTTATTGACCGTCGCGCAGCCAACACCAAGCATGCAACGGGAGGCCCCTCGCTCGTCCCCACAGTCTCCAGGATATACCCTTGTGTTGGAGCTGCAGACAACCCCGCTAAGAGAAAGAGAACGGCCACAAGAGGAGGAAAGCATCCTTCCAGACCATCTACCCATGCCCATTGTATGTATGTACAGTATGTATGTTTTTATTTATATAGCGCCATTAATGTACATAGCGCTTCACAACAGTAATATACGTGACAATCATATAAATAATAAATAATACATAAAGGGGAGAAGTGCTTCAGACATAAAAGTAACATTTAGGAAAGGAGTCCCTACCCCGAAGAGCTTACAATCTAATTTTTTGGTAGGGAGAACGTACAGAAACAGTAGAAGGGCGTTCTGGTAAGTGTGTCTGCAAGGGGTCAAGGTTAATGAATGAGGTGTTAATTATCAGCCATGGAGCTACTCATATGCTTCTTTAAGCAAGTGTGTTTTAAGGTGGGTCTTAAAGGTGGATAGAGAGGGTGCTAGTTGGATTTTGAGGGGAAGGGAATTCCAGAGGTGTGAGGCAGTCAGTGAGAAAGGTTTAAGGTGGGAGAGGGCTTTAGATTCAAGAGGGGTAGAGAGAAGACATCCTTGAGCAGAACACAAGAGTCGGGATGGTGCATAGCGAGAAATCAGGGCTAAGATGTAAGAAGGAGCAGAAGAGTGTAAAACTTTAAAAGTGAGGTGAAGAATTGAGTGTGTGATATGGGATTTGATAGGAAACCAGGAGAGGGATTTCAGCAGGGGAGACACTGAGATAGATTTCGGAAAGAGTAGAGTGATTCTGGCAGCAGCATTTAGGATAGATTATAGGGGAGAAAGGTGAGAGGCAGGAAGGCCAGACAGCAGGAGGTTACAGTTGTTGAGACGGGATAGAATGAGAGTCTGTGTCAGAGTTTTTGCAGTCGAGCAACAGAGAAAGGGGCGTATCTCAGTAATATTGCGGAGGAAAAAATTACAGTTTTTTGCTACCTTTTGAATGTGGGAAGAGAATGAGAGAGAGGAGTCGAGTGTGACCCCTAGGCAGCGTGGTTGGGCTACTGGGTGAATGATAGTACTTCCAACAGTAATATGGAAGGAGGAAATAGGGACAGGTTTCGGAGGAAGTATGAGGAGCTCAGTTTTTGCCATGTTAAGTTTAAGTCGGTGGAGGGCCATCCAGGATGATATAGCAGCGAGACATTCAGAAACTTTAGTTTGTACAGTAGGTGTAAGGTCAGGGGTTGAAAAGTTAATTTGTGTGTCATCACCATAGAGGTGATATTTGAACCAAAGAGATGTGATTAGGTAACCTAGAGAGAGTGTGTAAAGAGAAAAGAGAAGGGGTCCCAGGACAGAGCTCTGGGGTACTCCCACAGAGAAATCGATAGAGGAAGAGATGTTAGCAAAAGAGACACTGAAGGTACAATGGGAGAGGTAAGAGGAGATCCAGGATAGAGCTTTGTTACGAATGCCAAGAGTATGGAGAATGTGAAGGAGAAGAGGGTGGTCCACAGTATCAAATGCTGCAGAGAGGTCGAGTAATATGAGCAGAGTGTAATGACCTCTCTCTATGACAGCATGGAGGTCATTAGTTATTTTACTGAGGGCTGTTTCAGTGGAGTGAGCAGCGCGGAAGGCAGATTGTAGATGCGGCCCGCCGGGGCACCCCGTGCGGCCCCCCTTCACCCCCCTTCCCTGGTAAGGAAAGAAGGTGCGCGCGGCCGCATGCTGTACGCAGTGGTGCGCAAACTGGGGGGGGGGGGATGGCAGGCTGCGTGCGGGGAAGCCTGGGGGCGGGCAGAGCTGTGCACGGGTGGCCAGAAGCTCACAAGCTCCGTGCTGCTGCTCCCTGTGCGATCTCTGCCTGCAGCGGGGGCAGGGCCTTTCCTGCACACACACAGCCCCTCCTCCTCCTGTCCCAGTACTCAGCCGCACATGGGGGACTGCAGCAGGCTTATAGTGAAAGTAAGTGAGCAGGCTTAAGAGAGTGAGAAAGTGGGGGAGAGGAAGAATGTGTCATATTGAGGGGAGGGGGAGAGAGTGTCATATTGAGGGGAGGGGAAGAGTGTCATATTAAGGGGAGGAGAGAGTGTCATATTGAGAGGAGGGAGAGAGTGTGTCATATTGAGGGGAGGGGGAGAGTGTGTCATATTGAGGGGAGGGGTGTGTCAAATTGAGGGGAGGGGGATAGAGTGTCATATTGAGGGGAGGGGGAGAGAGTGTCATATTGAGGGGAGGGGGAGAGAGTGTCATATTGAGGGGAGGGGGAGAGAGTGTCATATTGAGAGGAGGGGGAGAGAGTGTCATATTGAGGGGAGGGGGAGAGAGTGTCATAGTGAGGAAGAGAGACATGGGGGTCTGCTGACATGGGATTCTGACTTGGGGAGGGCTGCTGACTTGGAGGGGGGGGCTGCTGACATGGGATGCTGACTTGAGGGGGGATGCTGACTTGGGGGGGGGGGGCTGCTGACATGGGATGCTGACTTGGGGGGAGGGCTGCTGACATGGAATGGGCTGGGGGGATGTGGAGGGGGTAGTGTGTGTTTGATGTGGAGGGGGGTATTGTGTGTTTGATGTGGAGGTGGGTATTGTGTGGGTGAGGGGGAGAGATGGGGGTATGAGAGATAGATGGGGAGTATCGTAAAGGTTGATAGTGAGGGGTTCTGGGGGAGATATGAGGATGATGATGATGAGAGGTGCTGGAGGAGTGATGATGATGATGATGATGATGATGATGATGATGATGATGATGATGATGATGATGATGATGATGATGGTGATTTTAACCGTGCGGCCAAATTTTTTTTCTTCCTTGGAGCAGTTCGGCCCTTCTCACTTTACGAGTTGGGCAGGCCTGTTGTAGAAGGTCTAGGAGAGAATAGGTGTTGAGAAAGTGGAGCAAGCGAGAGAATACAAGATGTTCAAAGAGTTTAGAGGCAAATGGTAGGAGGGAGACAGGTCGATAGTTAGAAAGACAGGTAGGGTCACGCTCGCTGTTTTTGAGTAATGGTTTGACTGTTGCATGTTTGAAAGAAGAGGGAAAGGTACCAGAGTAGAGGGAGGAGTTAAAAATGTGTGTTAGCGTAGGGATTATACAAGTAGCAAGAGGTTTTAGGAGATGGGAGGGAATGGGGCCAAGAGGGCAAGTGGTAGAGGGAGAAGAGGAGATCAGCAATGACACATCCTCCTCCGTGACAGCGGATAAAGAGTCATGGAAGGCAGGAGGAGAGTTAGGAAGAGGTGTAGGATGGGAGGAGGATACAGAGGGGATGGCCTGACGTATGGATTCCACCTTTTCTTTGAAATAGTTGGCAAAGTCCTGAGGTGAGATGAAGGAAAAAGACCAGGTAGCAGAGGGTGGTCTGAGTAGGGAGTCAAAGACAGTGAAGAGTCGGCGTAGATTCGACTTGTGTGTGTTTATTAGTGAAGAAAAGTAGGTTGTTTAGCCTGAGAGAGGGTAGAGTTGAAATAGGATAGCATACATTTGCAGTGAAGGAAGTCTGTGAGTGTGAGATTTCCTCCAGTGGCATTGCTGATTGGCAGAGGCAGTAGCAGTGAACCAGGAAGTTTGGGCTGTGTTGTGATCCCTACGGCTGGTGCGGTCCGGACTGTTTAGCTCCAGCGTGCGGCTCCAGCTCGCAGTTTCGTGGTGAGTGCCTGTCTCTCCCTTTACAGCCTATTGCCCAGTGATTGGTATTTTGTTTACTGTATGCAGACCAATATGGGCTTTTTCTGTGACCAATGAGTCTTATTTGTATGTCATTATTTACAGTGTGTGCACGCTGCTGTATTAGGGCGGTATTTACAGTGTGTGCACGCTGCTGTATTAGGGCGGTATTGACAGTGTGTGCACGCTGCTGTATTAGGACAGTATTTACAGTGTGTGCACGCTGCTGTATTAGGGCGGTATTGACAGTGTGTGCACGCTGCTGTATTAGGACAGTATTTACAGTGTGTGCACGCTGCTGTATTAGGGCGGTATTTACAGTGTGTGCACGCTGCTGTATTAGGGCAGTATTTACAGTGTGTGCACGCTGCTGTATTAGGGCGGTATTTACAGTGTGTGCACGCTGCTGTATTAGGGCGGTATTTACAGTGTGTGCACGCTGCTGTATTAGGACAGTATTTACAGTGTGTGCACGCTGCTGTATTAGGACAGTATTTACAGTGTGTGCACGCTGCTGTATTAGGGCAGTATTTACAGTGTGTGCACGCTGCTGTATTAGGGCAGTATTTACAGTGTGTGCACGCTGCTGTATTAGGGCACTATTTACAGTGTGTGCACGCTGCTGTATTAGGGCGGTATTTACAGTGTGTGCACACTGCTGTATTAGGACAGTATTTACAGTGTGTGCACGCTGCTGTATTAGGACAGTATTTACAGTGTGTGCACGCTGCTGTATTAGGACAGTATTTACAGTGTGTGCACGCTGCTGTATTAGGGCAGTATTTACAGTGTGTGCACGCTGCTGTATTAGGACAGTATTTACAGTGTGTGCACGCTGCTGTATTAGGGCAGTATTTACAGTGTGTGCACGCTGCTGTATTAGGACAGTATTTACAGTGTGTGCACGCTGCTGTATTAGGGCAGTATTTACAGTGTGTGCACGCTGCTGTATTAGGGCAGTATTTACAGTGTGTGCACGCTGCTGTATTAGGACAGTATTTACAGTGTGTGCACGCTGCTGTATTAGGACGGTATTTACAGTGTGTGCACGCTGCTGTATTAGGGCGGTATTTACAGTGTGTGCACGCTGCTGTATTAGGACAGTATTTACAGTGTGTGCACGCTGCTGTATTAGGGCAGTATTTACAGTGTGTGCACGCTGCTGAATTAGGGCAGTATTTACAGTGTGTGCACGCTGCTGTATTAGGGCAGTATTTACAGTGTGTGCACGCTGCTGTATTAGGACAGTATTTACAGTGTGTGCACGCTGCTGTATTAGGACAGTATTTACAGTGTGTGCACGCTGCTGTATTAGGGCAGTATTTACAGTGTGTGCACGCTGCTGTATTAGGGCAGTATTTACAGTGTGTGCACGCTGCTGTATTAGGACAGTATTTACAGTGTGTGCACGCTGCTGTATTAGGGCAGTATTTACAGTGTGTGCACGCTGCTGTATTAGGGCGGTATTTACAGTGTGTGCACGCTGCTGTATTAGGGCAGTATTTACAGTGTGTGCACGCTGCTGTATTAGGGCAGTATTTACAGTGTGTGCACGCTGCTGTATTAGGGCAGTATTTACAGTGTGTGCACGCTGCTGTATTAGGGCAGTATTTACAGTGTGTGCACGCTGCTGTATTAGGGCGGTATTTACAGTGTGTGCACGCTGCTGTATTAGGGCACTATTTACAGTGTGTGCACGCTGCTGTATTAGGGCGGTATTTACAGTGTGTGCACGCTGCTGTATTAGGGCGGTATTTACAGTGTGTGCACGCTGCTGTATTAGGACAGTATTTACAGTGTGTGCACGCTGCTGTATTAGGGCGGTATTTACAGTGTGTGCACGCTGCTGTATTAGGACAGTATTTACAGTGTGTGCACGCTGCTGTATTAGGGCAGTATTTACAGTGTGTGCACGCTGCTGTATTAGGACGGTATTTACAGTGTGTGCACGCTGCTGTATTAGGACAGTATTTACAGTGTGTGCACGCTGCTGTATTAGGGCAGTATTTACAGTGTGTGCACGCTGCTGTATTAGGGCAGTATTTACAGTGTGTGCACGCTGCTGTATTAGGACGGTATTTACAGTGTGTGCACGCTGCTGTATTAGGGCGGTATTTACAGTGTGTGCACGCTGCTGTATTAGGGCAGTATTTACAGTGTGTGCACGCTGCTGTATAAGGGCAGTATTTACAGTGTGTGCACGCTGCTGTATTAGGACAGTATTTACAGTGTGTGCACGCTGCTGTATTAGGACGGTATTTACAGTGTGTGCACGCTGCTGTAATAGGGCAGTATTTACAGTGTGTGCACGCTGCTGTATAAGGGCAGTATTTACAGTGTGTGCACGCTGCTGTATTAGGGCAGTATTTACAGTGTGTGCACGCTGCTGTATTAGGGCAGTATTTACAGTGTGTGCACGCTGCTGTATTAGGGCAGTATTTACAGTGTGTGCACGCTGCTGTATAAGGGCAGTATTTACAGTGTGTGCACGCTGCTGTATTAGGACAGTATTTACAGTGTGTGCACGCTGCTGTATTAGGGCGGTATTTACAGTGTGTGCACGCTGCTGTATTAGGGCAGTATTTACAGTGTGTGCACGCTGCTGTATTAGGGCGGTATTTACAGTGTGTGCACGCTGCTGTATTAGGGCGGTATTTACAGTGTGTGCACGCTGCTGTATTAGGACGGTATTTACAGTGTGTGCACGCTGCTGTATTAGGGCAGTATTTACAGTGTGTGCACGCTGCTGTATTAGGGCAGTATTTACAGTGTGTGCACGCTGCTGTATAAGGGCAGTATTTACAGTGTGTGCACGCTGCTGTATTAGGACAGTATTTACAGTGTGTGCACGCTGCTGTATTAGGGCGGTATTTACAGTGTGTGCACGCTGCTGTATTAGGGCAGTATTTACAGTGTGTGCACGCTGCTGTATTAGGGCAGTATTTAGAGTGTGTGCACGCTGCTGTATTAGGACAGTATTTACAGTGTGTGCACGCTGCTGTATTAGGGCAGTATTTACAGTGTGTGCACGCTGCTGTATTAGGGCAGTATTTACAGTGTGTGCACGCTGCTGTATTAGGGCGGTATTTACGGTGTGTGCACGCTGCTGTATTAGGACGGTATTTACAGTGTGTGCACGCTGCTGTATTAGGGCAGTATTTACAGTGTGTGCACGCTGCTGTATTAGGGCAGTATTTACAGTGTGTGCACGCTGCTGTATTAGGACAGTATTTACAGTGTGTGCACGCTGCTGTATTAGGGCAGTATTTACAGTGTGTGCACGCTGCTGTATTAGGGCAGTATTTACAGTGTGTGCACGCTGCTGTATTAGGGCAGTATTTACAGTGTGTGCACGCTGCTGTATTAGGGCAGTATTTACAGTGTGTGCACGCTGCTGTATTAGGGCAGTATTTACAGTGTGTGCACGCTGCTGTATTAGGGCAGTATTTACAATGTGTGCACGCTGCTGTATTAGGACAGTATTTACAGTGTGTGCACGCTGCTGTATTAGGGCAGTATTTACAGTGTGTGCACGCTGCTGTATTAGGACAGTATTTACAGTGTGTGCACGCTGCTGTATTAGGACAGTATTTACAGTGTGTGCACGCTGCTGTATTAGGGCAGTATTTACAGTGTGTGCACGCTGCTGTATTAGGGCGGTATTTACAGTGTGTGCACGCTGCTGTATTAGGACAGTATTTACAGTGTGTGCACGCTGCTGTATTAGGACGGTATTTACAGTGTGTGCACGCTGCTGTATTAGGGCGGTATTTACAGTGTGTGCACGCTGCTGTATTAGGACAGTATTTACAGTGTGTGCACGCTGCTGTATTAGGACGGTATTTACAGTGTGTGCACGCTGCTGTATTAGGGCGGTATTTACAGTGTGTGCACGCTGCTGTATTAGGACAGTATTTACAGTGTGTGCACGCTGCTGTATTAGGGCAGTATTTACAGTGTGTGCACGCTGCTGTATTAGGGCAGTATTTACAGTGTGTGCACGCTGCTGTTTTAGGGTAGTATTTACAGTGTGTGCACGCTGCTGTATTAGGACAGTATTTACAGTGTGTGCACGCTGCTGTATTAGGACAGTATTTACAGTGTGTGCACGCTGCTGTATTAGGGCAGTATTTACAGTGTGTGCACGCTGCTGTATTAGGGCAGTATTTACAGTGTGTGCACGCTGCTGTATTAGGACAGTATTTACAGTGTGTGCACGCTGCTGTATTAGGGCAGTATTTACAGTGTGTGCACGCTGCTGTATTAGGGCGGTATTTACAGTGTGTGCACGCTGCTGTATTAGGGCAGTATTTACAGTGTGTGCACGCTGCTGTATTAGGGCAGTATTTACAGTGTGTGCACGCTGCTGTATAAGGGCAGTATTTACAGTGTGTGCACGCTGCTGTATTAGGACAGTATTTACAGTGTGTGCACGCTGCTGTATTAGGGCGGTATTTACAGTGTGTGCACGCTGCTGTATTAGGGCAGTATTTACAGTGTGTGCACGCTGCTGTATTAGGGCGGTATTTACAGTGTGTGCACGCTGCTGTATTAGGGCGGTATTTACAGTGTGTGCACGCTGCTGTATTAGGACGGTATTTACAGTGTGTGCACGCTGCTGTATTAGGGCAGTATTTACAGTGTGTGCACGCTGCTGTATTAGGGCAGTATTTACAGTGTGTGCACGCTGCTGTATAAGGGCAGTATTTACAGTGTGTGCACGCTGCTGTATTAGGACAGTATTTACAGTGTGTGCACGCTGCTGTATTAGGGCGGTATTTACAGTGTGTGCACGCTGCTGTATTAGGGCAGTATTTACAGTGTGTGCACGCTGCTGTATTAGGGCAGTATTTACAGTGTGTGCACGCTGCTGTATTAGGACAGTATTTACAGTGTGTGCACGCTGCTGTATTAGGGCAGTATTTACAGTGTGTGCACGCTGCTGTATTAGGGCAGTATTTACAGTGTGTGCACGCTGCTGTATTAGGGCGGTATTTACAGTGTGTGCACGCTGCTGTATTAGGACGGTATTTACAGTGTGTGCACGCTGCTGTATTAGGGCAGTATTTACAGTGTGTGCACGCTGCTGTATTAGGGCAGTATTTACAGTGTGTGCACGCTGCTGTATTAGGACAGTATTTACAGTGTGTGCACGCTGCTGTATTAGGGCAGTATTTACAGTGTGTGCACGCTGCTGTATTAGGGCAGTATTTACAGTGTGTGCACGCTGCTGTATTAGGGCAGTATTTACAGTGTGTGCACGCTGCTGTATTAGGGCAGTATTTACAGTGTGTGCACGCTGCTGTATTAGGGCAGTATTTACAGTGTGTGCACGCTGCTGTATTAGGGCAGTATTTACAATGTGTGCACGCTGCTGTATTAGGACAGTATTTACAGTGTGTGCACGCTGCTGTATTAGGGCAGTATTTACAGTGTGTGCACGCTGCTGTATTAGGACAGTATTTACAGTGTGTGCACGCTGCTGTATTAGGACAGTATTTACAGTGTGTGCACGCTGCTGTATTAGGGCAGTATTTACAGTGTGTGCACGCTGCTGTATTAGGGCGGTATTTACAGTGTGTGCACGCTGCTGTATTAGGACAGTATTTACAGTGTGTGCACGCTGCTGTATTAGGACGGTATTTACAGTGTGTGCACGCTGCTGTATTAGGGCGGTATTTACAGTGTGTGCACGCTGCTGTATTAGGACAGTATTTACAGTGTGTGCACGCTGCTGTATTAGGACGGTATTTACAGTGTGTGCACGCTGCTGTATTAGGACGGTATTTACAGTGTGTGCACGCTGCTGTATTAGGGCGGTATTTACAGTGTGTGCACGCTGCTGTATTAGGACAGTATTTACAGTGTGTGCACGCTGCTGTATTAGGGCAGTATTTACAGTGTGTGCACGCTGCTGTATTAGGGCAGTATTTACAGTGTGTGCACGCTGCTGTATTAGGGCAGTATTTACAGTGTGTGCACGCTGCTGTATTAGGGTAGTATTTACAGTGTGTGCACGCTGCTGTATTAGGACAGTATTTACAGTGTGTGTACGCTGCTGTATTAGGACAGTATTTACAGTGTGTGCACGCTGCTGTATTAGGGCAGTATTTACAGTGTGTGCACGCTGCTGTATTAGGGCAGTATTTACAGTGTGTGCACGCTGCTGTATTAGGACAGTATTTACAGTGTGTGCACGCTGCTGTATTAGGGCAGTATTTACAGTGTGTGCACGCTGCTGTATTAGGGCGGTATTTACAGTGTGTGCACGCTGCTGTATTAGGGCAGTATTTACAGTGTGTGCACGCTGCTGTATTAGGGCAGTATTTACAGTGTGTGCACGCTGCTGTATTAGGGCAGTATTTACAGTGTGTGCACGCTGCTGTATTAGGGCAGTATTTACAGTGTGTGCACGCTGCTGTATTAGGGCGGTATTTACAGTGTGTGCACACTGCTGTATTAGGGCACTATTTACAGTGTGTGCACGCTGCTGTATTAGGGCGGTATTTACAGTGTGTGCACGCTGCTGTATTAGGGCGGTATTTACAGTGTGTGCACGCTGCTGTATTAGGACAGTATTTACAGTGTGTGCACGCTGCTGTATTAGGGCGGTATTTACAGTGTGTGCACGCTGCTGTATTAGGACAGTATTTACAGTGTGTGCACGCTGCTGTATTAGGGCAGTATTTACAGTGTGTGCACGCTGCTGTATTAGGACGGTATTTACAGTGTGTGCACGCTGCTGTATTAGGACAGTATTTACAGTGTGTGCACGCTGCTGTATTAGGGCAGTATTTACAGTGTGTGCACGCTGCTGTATTAGGGCAGTATTTACAGTGTGTGCACGCTGCTGTATTAGGACGGTATTTACAGTGTGTGCACGCTGCTGTATTAGGGCGGTATTTACAGTGTGTGCACGCTGCTGTATTAGGGCAGTATTTACAGTGTGTGCACGCTGCTGTATAAGGGCAGTATTTACATTGTGTGCACGCTGCTGTATTAGGACAGTATTTACAGTGTGTGCACGCTGCTGTATTAGGACGGTATTTACAGTGTGTGCACGCTGCTGTATTAGGGCAGTATTTACAGTGTGTGCACGCTGCTGTATAAGGGCAGTATTTACAGTGTGTGCACGCTGCTGTATTAGGGCAGTATTTACAGTGTGTGCACGCTGCTGTATTAGGGCAGTATTTACAGTGTGTGCACGCTGCTGTATTAGGGTAGTATTTACAGTGTGTGCACGCTGCTGTATTAGGACAGTATTTACAGTGTGTGCACGCTGCTGTATTAGGACAGTATTTACAGTGTGTGCACGCTGCTGTATTAGGGCAGTATTTACAGTGTGTGCACGCTGCTGTATTAGGGCAGTATTTACAGTGTGTGCACGCTGCTGTATTAGGACAGTATTTACAGTGTGTGCACGCTGCTGTATTAGGGCGGTATTTACAGTGTGTGCACGCTGCTGTATTAGGGCGGTATTTACAGTGTGTGCACGCTGCTGTATTAGGGCAGTATTTACAGTGTGTGCACGCTGCTGTATTAGGGCAGTATTTACAGTGTGTGCACGCTGCTGTATTAGGGCAGTATTTACAGTGTGTGCACGCTGCTGTATTAGGGCAGTATTTACAGTGTGTGCACGCTGCTGTATTAGGGCGGTATTTACAGTGTGTGCACGCTGCTGTATTAGGGCACTATTTACAGTGTGTGCACGCTGCTGTATTAGGGCGGTATTTACAGTGTGTGCACGCTGCTGTATTAGGGCGGTATTTACAGTGTGTGCACGCTGCTGTATTAGGACAGTATTTACAGTGTGTGCACGCTGCTGTATTAGGGCGGTATTTACAGTGTGTGCACGCTGCTGTATTAGGACAGTATTTACAGTGTGTGCACGCTGCTGTATTAGGGCAGTATTTACAGTGTGTGCACGCTGCTGTATTAGGGCAGTATTTACAGTGTGTGCACGCTGCTGTATTAGGGCAGTATTTACAGTGTGTGCACGCTGCTGTATTAGGGCAGTATTTACAATGTGTGCACGCTGCTGTATTAGGACAGTATTTACAGTGTGTGCACGCTGCTGTATTAGGGCAGTATTTACAGTGTGTGCACGCTGCTGTATTAGGACAGTATTTACAGTGTGTGCACGCTGCTGTATTAGGACAGTATTTACAATGTGTGCACGCTGCTGTATTAGGGCAGTATTTACAGTGTGTGCACGCTGCTGTATTAGGGCGGTATTTACAGTGTGTGCACGCTGCTGTATTAGGACAGTATTTACAGTGTGTGCACGCTGCTGTATTAGGACGGTATTTACAGTGTGTGCACGCTGCTGTATTAGGGCGGTATTTACAGTGTGTGCACGCTGCTGTATTAGGACAGTATTTACAGTGTGTGCACGCTGCTGTATTAGGACGGTATTTACAGTGTGTGCACGCTGCTGTATTAGGGCGGTATTTACAGTGTGTGCACGCTGCTGTATTAGGACAGTATTTACAGTGTGTGCACGCTGCTGTATTAGGGCAGTATTTACAGTGTGTGCACGCTGCTGTATTAGGGCAGTATTTACAGTGTGTGCACGCTGCTGTATTAGGGTAGTATTTACAGTGTGTGCACGCTGCTGTATTAGGACAGTATTTACAGTGTGTGCACGCTGCTGTATTAGGACAGTATTTACAGTGTGTGCACGCTGCTGTATTAGGGCAGTATTTACAGTGTGTGCACGCTGCTGTATTAGGGCAGTATTTACAGTGTGTGCACGCTGCTGTATTAGGACAGTATTTACAGTGTGTGCACGCTGCTGTATTAGGGCAGTATTTACAGTGTGTGCACGCTGCTGTATTAGGGCGGTATTTACAGTGTGTGCACGCTGCTGTATTAGGGCAGTATTTACAGTGTGTGCACGCTGCTGTATTAGGGCAGTATTTACAGTGTGTGCACGCTGCTGTATTAGGGCAGTATTTACAGTATGTGCACGCTGCTGTATTAGGGCAGTATTTACAGTGTGTGCACGCTGCTGTATTAGGGCGGTATTTAGAGTGTGTGCACGCTGCTGTATTAGTGCACTATTTACAGTGTGTGCACGCTGCTGTATTAGGGCGGTATTTACAGTGTGTGCACGCTGCTGTATTAGGGCGGTATTTACAGTGTGTGCACGCTGCTGTATTAGGACAGTATTTACAGTGTGTGCACGCTGCTGTATTAGGGCGGTATTTACAGTGTGTGCACGCTGCTGTATTAGGACAGTATTTACAGTGTGTGCACGCTGCTGTATTAGGGCAGTATTTACAGTGTGTGCACGCTGCTGTATTAGGACGGTATTTACAGTGTGTGCACGCTGCTGTATTAGGACAGTATTTACAGTGTGTGCACGCTGCTGTATTAGGGCAGTATTTACAGTGTGTGCACGCTGCTGTATTAGGGCAGTATTTACAGTGTGTGCACGCTGCTGTATTAGGACGGTATTTACAGTGTGTGCACGCTGCTGTATTAGGGCGGGATTTACAGTGTGTGCACGCTGCTGTATTAGGGCAGTATTTACAGTGTGTGCACGCTGCTGTATAAGGGCAGTATTTACAGTGTGTGCACGCTGCTGTATTAGGGCAGTATTTACAGTGTGTGCACGCTGCTGTATTAGGACAGTATTTACAGTGTGTGCACGCTGCTGTATTAGGGCGGTATTTACAGTGTGTGCACGCTGCTGTATTAGGGCGGTATTTACAGTGTGTGCACGCTGCTGTATTAGGGCAGTATTTACAGTGTGTGCACGCTGCTGTATTAGGGCAGTATTTACAGTGTGTGCACGCTGCTGTATTAGGGCAGTATTTACAGTGTGTGCACGCTGCTGTATTAGGGCAGTATTTACAGTGTGTGCACGCTGCTGTATTAGGGCGGTATTTACAGTGTGTGCACGCTGCTGTATTAGGGCACTATTTACAGTGTGTGCACGCTGCTGTATTAGGGCGGTATTTACAGTGTGTGCACGCTGCTGTATTAGGGCGGTATTTACAGTGTGTGCACGCTGCTGTATTAGGACAGTATTTACAGTGTGTGCACGCTGCTGTATTAGGGCGGTATTTACAGTGTGTGCACGCTGCTGTATTAGGGCAGTATTTACAGTGTGTGCACGCTGCTGTATTAGGGCAGTATTTACAGTGTGTGCACGCTGCTGTATTAGGGCAGTATTTACAGTGTGTGCACGCTGCTGTATTAGGGCAGTATTTACAGTGTGTGCACGCTGCTGTATTAGGGCGGTATTTACAGTGTGTGCACGCTGCTGTATTAGGGCACTATTTACAGTGTGTGCACGCTGCTGTATTAGGGCGGTATTTACAGTGTGTGCACGCTGCTGTATTAGGGCGGTATTTACAGTGTGTGCACGCTGCTGTATTAGGACAGTATTTACAGTGTGTGCACGCTGCTGTATTAGGGCGGTATTTACAGTGTGTGCACGCTGCTGTATTAGGACAGTATTTACAGTGTGTGCACGCTGCTGTATTAGGGCAGTATTTACAGTGTGTGCACGCTGCTGTATTAGGGCAGTATTTACAGTGTGTGCACGCTGCTGTATTAGGGCAGTATTTACAGTGTGTGCACGCTGCTGTATTAGGGCAGTATTTACAATGTGTGCACGCTGCTGTATTAGGACAGTATTTACAGTGTGTGCACGCTGCTGTATTAGGGCAGTATTTACAGTGTGTGCACGCTGCTGTATTAGGACAGTATTTACAGTGTGTGCACGCTGCTGTATTAGGACAGTATTTACAATGTGTGCACGCTGCTGTATTAGGGCAGTATTTACAGTGTGTGCACGCTGCTGTATTAGGGCGGTATTTACAGTGTGTGCACGCTGCTGTATTAGGACAGTATTTACAGTGTGTGCACGCTGCTGTATTAGGACGGTATTTACAGTGTGTGCACGCTGCTGTATTAGGGCGGTATTTACAGTGTGTGCACGCTGCTGTATTAGGACAGTATTTACAGTGTGTGCACGCTGCTGTATTAGGACGGTATTTACAGTGTGTGCACGCTGCTGTATTAGGGCGGTATTTACAGTGTGTGCACGCTGCTGTATTAGGACAGTATTTACAGTGTGTGCACGCTGCTGTATTAGGGCAGTATTTACAGTGTGTGCACGCTGCTGTATTAGGGCAGTATTTACAGTGTGTGCACGCTGCTGTATTAGGGTAGTATTTACAGTGTGTGCACGCTGCTGTATTAGGACAGTATTTACAGTGTGTGCACGCTGCTGTATTAGGACAGTATTTACAGTGTGTGCACGCTGCTGTATTAGGGCAGTATTTACAGTGTGTGCACGCTGCTGTATTAGGGCAGTATTTACAGTGTGTGCACGCTGCTGTATTAGGACAGTATTTACAGTGTGTGCACGCTGCTGTATTAGGGCAGTATTTACAGTGTGTGCACGCTGCTGTATTAGGGCGGTATTTACAGTGTGTGCACGCTGCTGTATTAGGGCAGTATTTACAGTGTGTGCACGCTGCTGTATTAGGGCAGTATTTACAGTGTGTGCACGCTGCTGTATTAGGGCAGTATTTACAGTATGTGCACGCTGCTGTATTAGGGCAGTATTTACAGTGTGTGCACGCTGCTGTATTAGGGCGGTATTTACAGTGTGTGCACGCTGCTGTATTAGGGCACTATTTACAGTGTGTGCACGCTGCTGTATTAGGGCGGTATTTACAGTGTGTGCACGCTGCTGTATTAGGGCGGTATTTACAGTGTGTGCACGCTGCTGTATTAGGACAGTATTTACAGTGTGTGCACGCTGCTGTATTAGGGCGGTATTTACAGTGTGTGCACGCTGCTGTATTAGGACAGTATTTACAGTGTGTGCACGCTGCTGTATTAGGGCAGTATTTACAGTGTGTGCACGCTGCTGTATTAGGACGGTATTTACAGTGTGTGCACGCTGCTGTATTAGGACAGTATTTACAGTGTGTGCACGCTGCTGTATTAGGGCAGTATTTACAGTGTGTGCACGCTGCTGTATTAGGGCAGTATTTACAGTGTGTGCACGCTGCTGTATTAGGACGGTATTTACAGTGTGTGCACGCTGCTGTATTAGGGCGGGATTTACAGTGTGTGCACGCTGCTGTATTAGGGCAGTATTTACAGTGTGTGCACGCTGCTGTATAAGGGCAGTATTTACAGTGTGTGCACGCTGCTGTATTAGGACAGTATTTACAGTGTGTGCACGCTGCTGTATTAGGACGGTATTTACAGTGTGTGCACGCTGCTGTATTAGGGCAGTATTTACAGTGTGTGCACGCTGCTGTATAAGGGCAGTATTTACAGTGTGTGCACGCTGCTGTATTAGGGCAGTATTTACAGTGTGTGCACGCTGCTGTATTAGGGCAGTATTTACAGTGTGTGCACGCTGCTGTATTAGGGTAGTATTTACAGTGTGTGCACGCTGCTGTATTAGGACAGTATTTACAGTGTGTGCACGCTGCTGTATTAGGACAGTATTTACAGTGTGTGCACGCTGCTGTATTAGGGCAGTATTTACAGTGTGTGCACGCTGCTGTATTAGGGCAGTATTTACAGTGTGTGCACGCTGCTGTATTAGGACAGTATTTACAGTGTGTGCACGCTGCTGTATTAGGGCGGTATTTACAGTGTGTGCACGCTGCTGTATTAGGGCGGTATTTACAGTGTGTGCACGCTGCTGTATTAGGGCAGTATTTACAGTGTGTGCACGCTGCTGTATTAGGGCAGTATTTACAGTGTGTGCACGCTGCTGTATTAGGGCAGTATTTACAGTGTGTGCACGCTGCTGTATTAGGGCAGTATTTACAGTGTGTGCACGCTGCTGTATTAGGGCGGTATTTACAGTGTGTGCACGCTGCTGTATTAGGGCACTATTTACAGTGTGTGCACGCTGCTGTATTAGGGCGGTATTTACAGTGTGTGCACGCTGCTGTATTAGGACAGTATTTACAGTGTGTGCACGCTGCTGTATTAGGGCGGTATTTACAGTGTGTGCACGCTGCTGTATTAGGACAGTATTTCCAGTGTGTGCACGCTGCTGTATTAGGGCAGTATTTACAGTGTGTGCACGCTGCTGTATTAGGACGGTATTTACAGTGTGTGCACGCTGCTGTATTAGGACAGTATTTACAGTGTGTGCACGCTGCTGTATTAGGGCAGTATTTACAGTGTGTGCACGCTGCTGTATTAGGGCAGTATTTACAGTGTGTGCACGCTGCTGTATTAGGACGGTATTTACAGTGTGTGCACGCTGCTGTATTAGGACAGTATTTACAGTGTGTGCACGCTGCTGTATTAGGGCAGTATTTACAGTGTGTGCACGCTGCTGTATTAGGACGGTATTTACAGTGTGTGCACGCTGCTGTATTAGGGCGGTATTTACAGTGTGTGCACGCTGCTGTATTAGGGCAGTATTTACAGTGTGTGCACGCTGCTGTATAAGGGCAGTATTTACAGTGTGTGCACGCTGCTGTATTAGGACAGTATTTACAGTGTGTGCACGCTGCTGTATTAGGACGGTATTTACAGTGTGTGCACGCTGCTGTATTAGGGCAGTATTTACAGTGTGTGCACGCTGCTGTATAAGGGCAGTATTTACAGTGTGTGCACGCTGCTGTATTAGGGCAGTATTTACAGTGTGTGCACGCTGCTGTATTAGGGCAGTATTTACAGTGTGTGCACGCTGCTGTATTAGGGCAGTATTTACAGTGTGTGCACGCTGCTGTATAAGGGCAGTATTTACAGTGTGTGCACGCTGCTGTATTAGGACAGTATTTACAGTGTGTGCACGCTGCTGTATTAGGGCGGTATTTACAGTGTGTGCACGCTGCTGTATTAGGGCAGTATTTACAGTGTGTGCACGCTGCTGTATTAGGGCGGTATTTACAGTGTGTGCACGCTGCTGTATTAGGGCGGTATTTACAGTGTGTGCACGCTGCTGTATTAGGACGGTATTTACAGTGTGTGCACGCTGCTGTATTAGGGCAGTTTTTACAGTGTGTGCACGCTGCTGTATTAGGGCAGTATTTACAGTGTGTGCACGCTGCTGTATAAGGGCAGTATTTACAGTGTGTGCACGCTGCTGTATTAGGACAGTATTTACAGTGTGTGCACGCTGCTGTATTAGGGCGGTATTTACAGTGTGTGCACGCTGCTGTATTAGGGCAGTATTTACAGTGTGTGCACGCTGCTGTATTAGGGCAGTATTTACAGTATGTGCACGCTGCTGTATTAGGGCAGTATTTACAGTGTGTGCACGCTGCTGTATTAGGGCGGTATTTACAGTGTGTGCACGCTGCTGTATTAGGACGGTATTTACAGTGTGTGCACGCTGCTGTATTAGGGCAGTATTTACAGTGTGTGCACGCTGCTGTATTAGGGCAGTATTTACAGTGTGTGCACGCTGCTGTATTAGGACAGTATTTACAGTGTGTGCACGCTGCTGTATTAGGGCAGTATTTACAGTGTGTGCACGCTGCTGTATTAGGGCAGTATTTACAGTGTGTGCACGCTGCTGTATTAGGGCAGTATTTACAGTGTGTGCACGCTGCTGTATTAGGGCAGTATTTACAGTGTGTGCACGCTGCTGTATTAGGGCAGTATTTACAGTGTGTGCACGCTGCTGTATTAGGGCAGTATTTACAATGTGTGCACGCTGCTGTATTAGGACAGTATTTACAGTGTGTGCACGCTGCTGTATTAGGGCAGTATTTACAGTGTGTGCACGCTGCTGTATTAGGACAGTATTTACAGTGTGTGCACGCTGCTGTATTAGGACAGTATTTACAGTGTGTGCACGCTGCTGTATTAGGGCGGTATTTACAGTGTGTGCACGCTGCTGTATTAGGACGGTATTTACAGTGTGTGCACGCTGCTGTATTAGGGCAGTATTTACAGTGTGTGCACGCTGCTGTATTAGGACAGTATTTACAGTGTGTGCACGCTGCTGTATTAGGACAGTATTTACAGTGTGTGCACGCTGCTGTATTAGGACAGTATTTACAGTGTGTGCACGCTGCTGTATTAGGGCGGTATTTACAGTGTGTGCACGCTGCTGTATTAGGGCGGTATTTACAGTGTGTGCACGCTGCTGTATTAGGACAGTATTTACAGTGTGTGCACGCTGCTGTATTAGGACAGTATTTACAGTGTGTGCACGCTGCTGTATTAGGGCAGTATTTACAGTGTGTGCACGCTGCTGTATTAGGGCAGTATTTACAGTGTGTGCACGCTGCTGTATTAGGACAGTATTTACAGTGTGTGCACGCTGCTGTATTAGGGCAGTATTTACAGTGTGTGCACGCTGCTGTATTAGGGCAGTATTTACAGTGTGTGCACGCTGCTGTATTAGGACAGTATTTACACCGCTTGTCTTTTGTGTCTTTTTATGTGTGGTCTTATACACCTTTCATTCTAAATAAATATTTTAATTACTCAGTTTTAATGGAGGCTTTATTTTAAAGTTACACTTCCAGTTTAATATTGGATTATATTAATCCCTGGTGTGCTGTGTGTGTATTGTGTTTTTGTCCTCCTCCATACTAATTAGATTGTAAGCTCCTCGGAGCAGGGATTCCTCTTCCTAAATGTTACGTTTATGTCTGAAGCACTTATTCCCATGACCCGTTATTTGTATTTGTTATTTATATGATTGTCACGTGTATTACTACTGTGAAGCGCTATGTGCATAAAGACATCAAATACTATACAATACAAACCTCTACAAACCTAATGTAAACCCTAGTCCTAATGAAAAGTGCTGTACCCCATGACATGAATGCTGTTTCTCTCCCAACCCCCAAAAACCTGAGGATTTAATAATGTACTCATGGTTTCATAATGTTTTTTTATTTCAGCTTTGCATGTGCATGTCTGGAGCTGGGAGAAGACAAAGCGCAGGAAACACCCCCCTTGGTGCAGGAAAGTCTCCCAGCAATACTGCCAGGTACAGTAGTGTAATACACTGTGCTAAAATGCATGTATGCCACGTCCTTTCCCCCAAACCCCTGCAAACCTAATGTAAACCCCCTAGTCCTAATGAAAAGTGCTGTACCCAATGACATGTGCTGTTTCTCCAAAACCCCCAAAATTTTAATAATGTACTCATGGGTTCATAATATTTTTTAAGTGTAGCAATGTGTAGTCATACTGTAGTCATAATGTAAAGTACTGTACCCCATGCCATGTCCTTTTTCCCTAAACACCCAACACCCAAATACTCAGGATTGCATAATGTGAGGTGAGATTGTTAATATTGAATTTTTTCTCTTTCTTTACAGACCAAGATGTCCAAGAAGAGCCAGCCAGTGCAAAGAAGAAAAAGACATGAAGATTGTAAATTTGGAAGATGATACGCCATTGTATTTTTGTATTATGCATTTTAAATGTATTATCCTGTACAAATACAACATTTCATTCTTTAAAAATACTTTTTTTGTGTGAAGTTGCATTTACTTTGTAGGCACACTTACAGTAGTTCCATACATAAAGTACTAAAGTAAATGAAATTTATATTCATATCGCTTTGATATATATAATTCTATAAAATATCATTTGTTTTTACTGTTTAGCTACACTGACAATAGTGCTACAGTACTGTATACATAAAGTACTAAAGTAAATGAAATATATATTCATATCGCTTTGACATATATATAAATCTAGAAAAATATAATTTACTGTTTAGATAGAGGACACTGACAGTAGTACTAGAAATCTAGTTACACGCATGCGCATTTTCAACAACGTTCCATAGTGACACACAAAAATGCGCAGAAATGCGATGACACGCATATGCGTTTCAACTGGCTCCATAGTTATACGCATGCACGTTTCAACAAGGTTCCATAGTGACACATACGCATGCGCAGAATAACCATTTTAAATTTGGAACAAGATGCTACTGTATTTTTGTATTATTCTTTTTAACTTTATTATCATGTGTAAACAAACATTTCATTCTCTACAGTACTAAAGTACAGTAAAGTACTAAACATCTGTGTGATATCGGATTGTGTACACATGAATGGGAATAAAGGACAGGTTGCATTGCAACTAGCTTTTTAAAACAATAACTCGCGATCGCCCACTTGAATTTCTTGACAGTATTGCAGACAACAATAAATCTCAATTTCTGCTAGGATAAAAACACTAGTAAATTCGCTCCTTAACGCATGAAAATTTGTGGGGGAAAAAGCGGCAAGTCTTGGTGTGCCAAGAATATCACCTCAATAAACTGGGAGAAAACAGCTGCTTACTCTGTAGTTCGCCAGTAGTCTGATTGAGTCCAGTTTCTGATACATTATATGAAGGTGAGTATTCTGTTTTCAGGCAACTCGAGCACAGGTTGGCTCTTAAATGAATGATGAGAAGATGAAGTCTTCATTAAGACCCTTGGAATAAAGTGTATTTAACATGTAAATCCACCTTGACTCCTTCTTGAGAAGTTCGGTGTCCCAGTCACCTCGTCGAATACCCATAGAGAGTTGGTTTATCCCTATGAAAGTGAGAGCTGTCGTGTCACTGCCTTGATAGTAGTTAACTCGCTATTGGTGTTTCAAGTTTGTTGTGGATGGCGCCCACATGTTCTAATATATGTCTTCTGAACTCGCGTTTAGTTTTCCCCACATATCTCTTTTTACAGGTTCAAACTGCCATAAAGGTGACACCAGTGGTCTGACAGTTTGCAAATCTCCTGATGTCAAAGGTATATGAGTTATCCCAGTTCTGAAATGTATTTATATTAGAAACGTGTTTAGGATTTGCACCTGTGCCATTTGTATGAGAGTGTCGGTTTATGTGGTAGCCAGGTAGGTCTTGATGGTCTTCCAAAATGACAATGGACAAGTCTATCAATGATGCTTTTGGACCTTCTTGTGGTGTTGGATGGGTATTTTGGAAGTATTTCCCTCAAGTGGTCATCATCCAGGAAGACATGCTAGTTTCTACGTAGTATGTTGGTGGTTAAAATACGTTGACTATTGTATGTGCCTATAAAACTAATTATTTTGTTCATCTGTGGCACCAGTTGTGTGTTGGACAGCAACTGATCCCTTGTGGTGTGATTTGCTCTTTTACAGGCTTTATTGATCAACCTGTTACTATATCCTCTGTTGATAAATCTTGTTCTCATCAGACTGGCTTGTTTCTAAACCTCTTCATCAGTGGGGCAGTTTCTGCGAACTCGCAGAAACTTACCCATGGGGATGCCTCTAATAAGAGTCTGGGGGTGGTGGCTCTTGGCTCTTAAGAGACTATTAGTCGCTGTATCTTTGCGATGCAAAGTAGTACAGAGTGTATTCATATGTCCCCTCAAAATTTTGAGATCCAAGAATGTGATACAGTATTCTCTCTGTTTATGTCCATAGTCAGATTGAGGTTGTGTGTTGTTATTATTAAGAACCCCTATAATTTCTTTAAGGAGTTCTATGTAGCTAGACCACAGTGCGAACACATCATTAATCAATCTCACCCACATGAACATGTGTGGTGTACTTGTCATTGTCATCTGTGAAGACTTTCTGGACCTCCCAACATCCTAAGTATAGGTTGGCACAGGGTGGGGCACATTCTGTGCCCATCGTTGTCCCTTGTACTTGATCATAGAGCTGGTGATCAAAGAGAAAATAATTCTTGGTAAATACAAGGTATAGAAGCTTCAGAGTGAATTAATGATGTGCATTGTACTGTCTACCTCTCGTGTCCAGGAAGTACGAGATAGAATTATGCCCACTTCATGTATTATGCTTGTGTACAAGCCCCCTACATCCAAACAAACTAGTAAGATTTCTTCATCAATAGTCACTCCTTCCAGTTTCTGGATGATGTCCTTACTGTCTCTCTGGGAGAATGGTAATGCTGTAACAAGCCTCAAAACATTGTCAACATAGTACTGGCTGTCACGGGAAACCAGTGCTTTTAACACAAAAATTACCCGGATCCTTTGATTGAACAAAACGTGAGATAAAATAAATTGTGGTTTATTTACACACGAAACACACACAGCTTGAAGTACAAACAATTATGAATAAACACTTACTGGGATGGAGCAAAACGAAATAAAATGTCCACGGAACGAAATCCACAGAAATCAAGTCTCTAGGCATCAATTCCCAGGAGCGGGGTTGATGCGCAAAAAGAGCTGTGTAACAGTTCTTGGCTACGGGCACCACTCGCAACCCCTGTATCTTCGCCGAAAGGAAACTTTTCGTTCTGTCCTTGCAGGATTAGTACGGGAATCCTTAGTTCTAACGAACTTTTGAAGCAGGGTACAAGTCCTAGTTACGATGGAATTTCTTGTACTGCACGATGTAGCTCAGATGAATCTAATCTCCCGATTGGCGGCACAGACTTTTGAAAGCACCAAAGTCCTATCTGTATGGGAGGATTCGCCATCCTGGTGGTCGCAGACCATCTCATCACCCCAACAAACCTTCCGTGACGGTTACCCAGGATGCGTGGTTTCGTGGTCCCAGTACACGCACGGACCTTTTGAAGTCTGATCAACCGCCCGCGGATTCGGATCCCAGGAATCAGCGTGGGAGTGACACACGCTCTAAACTCCGCCCCCTGGCCTCCGTGATGGCGCACGAGCAGTTCCACCCTCAATCCCGATTAGGCTGCATCATAGGGCACACGTGTGCACCAGCAGCCAATCGACTCTCACTTCCTTGTTCCGCCCTGGCTGGCTATTGGAGGTTCCTCCTATTTATACCCTCAGTCTACAATCATTCATTGCTGAGCATAGTCATTGTGATGCCGTGCCTTGCCACATCCTTGTTCCTGAATCCTTGCCTTGCCTGCTGATTTATCTCTTGTTGCTTGAAACCTGTTAGCACCTTGGACTCCACTTCTCTCCACTCCTGATCCGGCTTTTACGACCAATCTCCTGTCTCCAGTCCTGACCTTGGCTAACTACTCCAATGATCCAATATTCTCCTATCCTAAACCTGGCTACGTACCTCGACTATCCGACTCTCTCCAATCCTGAACCTGGCTACGAACTACGACGATCCGCAACTCTCCGCTCCTGAACCTGGCAAGTACCTTAACCATTCTACTATCTGTAATCCTGACCTGGCTTGAACGACTACTTTACATCCTAGGCGCGCCCGTGTGGCTGTGAGTCGGCGTTAACCAATTCCCTACCCCAGCATCGCGGTCGCGCTTCGTTTGTGGTGACCTACGCGTTACAGTATGCTCAGCCACACAAACTTCGACCCCGCTGAGGTAGGAGGAGTCCTGCGCACACACGCAAGCCACCTAACTACCTTGGAGGGAATAATTGTGGGTAGCGAGCAAGCCTTGCTCTCTGTTCAGGAGGACTTTCGCACCCTGCCTTTGTGCCTGCTGTTCCTGAGATCCCCACTACTCCAGCTTTGCCTATCTCTCAAGAACCTCGCTTACCTACCCCCAACCGTTATGGGTGCCACCCTCATGAATGTCGTTTTTTTTTTAATCAATGCTTTATACAATTTGAAATGAACCCTTCACGCTTTACGGCACCCCGCACCAAGGTGGCATATATTTTTTCTCTCCTTGTAGATGACGCTCTTGCATGGGCATCTCCCATCTGGGAGAGAGGAACCGACCTCACGCATGATATCGGAGCCTTTGCCCGGGAATTCCGGAAAGTGTTTGATACACCCGGTCGTAAGGTATGTGTTTCCTCTGCACTTTTTCATGTTTCCCAACGCAGTCATCCAGTCGCCAAATACGCTCTTGAGTTCAAAACTATAGCTGCCGAGACTGACTGGAACGACGTAACCCTCTGCAGCCTTTTGGCAAGGGTTATCGGAAACCTTGAAGGATGAATTGGCAGCCTACGACCGCCCCACCGATTTGGAGGAGCTCGTCGCTGTCTGTATCAAGGTGGATCGTCGCCTCCTGGAGAGACATTCAGAGAGGGTTCACCATTGTACCATCCCAGCCCGGATCAGTCCCGGTCAGGTGAGCTCCGCTGAGGTTTCTACCCCGGATACGTCTGAACCTATGCAATTAGGGTGTACTAGCCTTTCCAACTCGGAGAAATGACGCCGCAAAAACGTTGGCCTATGTCTTTACTGCAGTGTTTCTGGAGATTTTACCTGTTTTTGTCCCCAAAAGTTGGGAAGACGCAAAGTTCCCATGATTCCCGGGGGAGTCTCTTTGGGAATGCTTGTTCTCCCCCCTATTTCTACTGACAACCCATCTCGCATTTTTGTCCCCATTACACTTTATGGGGCGGGCTTTCAAGTATCTACGCTTGCTTTCATCGATTCAGGTGCCGGATGAAACTTCATAGATCAAGCTTTCGCAGAACGCCATCTGGTTCCGACCAGGCACAGAAAGAAGCCCATCGCTCTTGAAGCCATTGATGGAAGGCTTCTGCAGCAGTCGTTCATCTCCTTGGAGACAGAGGTGCTTCAGCTCAAGGTTCAAGACACACACCTGGAAAAGATCCAATTTAATGTCATCCATACTCCTTCTATCGGTGTGATCCTCTGGCTACCCTGGCTACAGATTCACAACCCTCGGGTTGATTGGCTCAACAAGGAACCAATCCAATGGGGGACATTTTACCAAAAGAACTGCATTCTCGAGGCAAGTAGTATAGGGGGTACCAACGTGTCCGAGGAGGACGAGAAGGAGAAAGAGTAGGTACAATTGCCAGACGAGTACGCTGAGTTTCAGGACGTCTTCGATAAAGTCCGATCGGAGGTTCTGCCCCCTCACCGCCCGTTCGATTATCCCATCGATCCGCGCGTGTAACCGATGTCAGGGGGTGGGGCCTGACTCGCGCGTCAGCAGGGAGGTTGGCCGAACGTCTACGTCGTGTGACAGTGATGGGGCGGGGTCTGAGTCCGCAGGCGGTTATACAGATCACGCAAGGTCCGTGCGCGCGTACTGGGACCATGAAACCATGCATCCTGGGTATCCGTCACGAAGGCTTTGTGGGGTGAGGAGATGGTCTGCGACCGCCAAGATGGCGAATCCTCACAACAACATTCCTAGGTTACATAATTTCCGATTCCGGACTTACCATGGATGCGGAGGTCAAAGCCGTCCTAGAGTGGCCACAACCTACCACCCTGAAGGCTATACAAAGCTTCCTTGGATTTTCAAACTATTACTGGAGATTTATCCAAAAATGTTCTTCTCTTGTGGCCCCACTTACAGAATTGGTCTACTGCTGCTCTCCAGTCTTTCGCCCGTCTCAAAAGAGCTTTTGTATCCACCCCCATTCTCATTCACCCTGACCCCAAGCTTCCTTTTACCCTTGAGGTCGACGCCTCTGACGTGGGCGTAGGCGCCGTTCTGTCCCAAAGGAAGTATTCCCTGTCAAGGTTGCATCCTTTTGCATTTTTTTAGAATTTTTTTTTTGGACCAATGCAACTACGACGTCGGGAACCGGGAACTCCTGGCCATGAACCTAGCTCTCGAAGAATGGAGACATCTGCTTGAGGGCACTGAAGATCCGATAACCATCCTCACGGATCATAAGAACTTGCTTAATATCGAAGGTGCACGCCGCCTGGGAGCCCGTCAAGCCAGATGGTCGCTGTTCTTCTCTAGGTTTAATTTCATAATTTCCTACCTTCCCAGATCCAAGAATATTAAAGCTGATGCTCTTTCTCGACAATTCTCCCTGGACGATAAGTTGAAGATCAGCAAAATCCCATTTTACCGCCCAAATGTATTCTCTCGGACACTTCATTTGGAGCACTCAAGGAAATTGTCCGTCAACAAAGCCACATCCCTCCTGGCATCTCGCCTCCACAGGACCGTCCCTTTACTTCACCACCACATCATAAGAAGGTTCTGGAATGGAGTCATTCGTCCAAATCTACAGGCCATCCCGGCACCAAGAGGACCTTGGACCTCATCTCTCGTACATTTTGGTGGCCAGGTATGCAAAAGGATATAAAAAAAATTGTAGCTGCGTGCCCTACGTGTGCCAGGACTAAAACTCCCAGGATACCTCCTGCAGGTCTCCTTCAACCTCTACCTGTTCCGGATCGGCCATGGACACATCTGTCAATGGATTTCATTGTAGACTTGCCTAGTTCCAAGGGTATGGACACCATTCTCGTAGTAGTAGACCGTTTTTCGAAGTAGGCCCACTTCATACCACTCAAGGGATTGCCCAACTCTCCCAGATTAGCATCTTTATCAGGGAGATCTTCAGGTTGCACGGTGTACCCTTGGAGATAATTTCAGATAGAGGATCCCAGTTAATTTCTCGTTTCTGGCGCTTGTTTTTCCTTCAGCTAGGTATCGTCCTCCATTTCTCGTCGGGATACCACCCACAGACCAGTGGTCAAACGGAGAGGACCAACCAGTCCCTGGAACAGTATCTACAGTGCTTTACCTCGGATTCCAATGATGACTGGGCGGAACTCTTACCCTGGGCAGAATTCGCCCACAATAATGCACGAAGCAGCTCTACTCTGGAGTCACCGTTCTTCGTGAACTACGGCTTCGATCCTTCTACTCTTCCTCTTGTTTTACCCTCATCAGGGGTCTCAGCGGCGGATGACGGAATTAAGGATTTACAGGATCTATGGAGAAAGATTCAGGTCAACATCAAGCAGGCGGTCAATGGACAAATGTATCAGGCAGATCGCCATCACAGACCTGCTCTGGACCTTAAACCTGGCAACAAGGTCTGGTTGTCATCCAGGAACATCAGGCTGAAGGTACCCTCGATGAAGTTTGCGCCTAGATTTCTTGGACCCTTTGCGATTTCCGAAAGGATCAATCCCGTGGCATATCGTCTTGTTCTTCCGCCTTCCATGAAGATTCCTTCTGTTTTTCACGTCTCTCTGCTCAAACCGGTGGTCCAGAATGCCTTTTCAGTTCCGGTGGTTCCCACCTCTCCCCTCATGGATTAAGGACAACCTGAATACGAGATCCAATCTATCCTTGACTCTAAAATCTCCAGAGGTTTGCTACACTATCTGGTACATTGGAGAGGTTTCGGCCCGGAGGAAAGGTCCTGGATTCCGAGCCACCGAGTCCACGCAGCCAAACTAGTTTGCATGTTCCATGCTAAATTCCCAGAGAAGCCATTATGGAGTCGCCCAGAGGTCGCTCCTACTGTAAAGAGGGGGGTACTGTGAGGATTCGCCATCCTTGCACTTGCAGACCGTCTCCTCACCCCAACAAACCTTCCGTGACGGATACCCAAGACCTTGCGCACTCTGATCAACCGCCCGCTGATTCGGATCCCTCTCCCATCGCTGTCACATGACGTTGATGTTCGGCCAGGCACCTTGCGGATTCAAGAGTCAGGCTCCACCCCTGACCTCCGTAACTCGCGTGGGATGGCGCGTGACTGGTCCCGCCTCCTCTTGTCCCAGGAATCAGCGTGGGAGTGATGCGGACTCTAAACTCTACCCCCTGGCCTCCATGACGCGAGCGAGACGGTGCCCGAGCAGTTCCACCCTCAATCCCGATTAGGCTGCATCATAGGGCACACCTGTGTGCACCAGCAGCCAATCGACTCTCACTTCCTGGTTCCGCCCTGGCTGGCTATTGGAGGTTCCACCTATTTATACCCTCAGTCTACAATCATTCATTGCTGAGCATATTCATTGTGACGCCGTGCCTTGCCACATCCTTGTTCCTGAATCCTTGCCTTGTCTGCTGATTTACCTCTTGTTGCCTGAACCCTGCTAGCACCTTGGACTCCGCTTCTATCCACTCCTGATCCAGCTTGTACGACCAATCTCCTGTCTCCAGTCCTGACCTTGGCTAACTACTCCAATGATCCGATATTCTCCTATCCTGAACCTGGCTACGTACCCCAACTATCCGTCTCTCTCCAATCCTGAACCTGTCTACGAACTACGACAATCTGCAACTCTCCGCTCCTGAACCTGGCAAGTACCTTAACCATTCTAATATCTGTAATCCTGACCTGGCTTGAACGACTACTCTACATCCTAGGTGCTCCCGTGTGGCTGTGGGTCGGCATTAACCAATTCCCTACCTCAGCACCGCGGTCGCGCTTCATTTGTGGTGACCTACGTGTTACACTGTATAATGTGCAGCCAATCACTCCATGGGAACCAAATCGCCACCACAGTTCACAGAGAAGGGGCTTCATGGTATGCCAAGGGTCATGCGCAAGCTTCACACCTGAGCCGCTTAGCATACCCGACCAAGCCCCTTGCATTGGATCTGTCGTAACCTGGCAAAATGAAGTAGTTAATTCTACGAAACTAGTTGGATGTAACATTCTATTGCCTTATATCTGCATACATTGGCCTTTGTCTATGTATTAGCCTGTCCTGTTTTTATTTCATCCTGTGTGCTGTTTTGGACACTTGTGAGAGACTTTGTAAGACTGTTCAAACTTCCCTATTGAATCCACCACTGCTGTGTAGACAGTGACGTCATTACACAGCGTCCCGCAACGGAGCGGCATCGTGGCACGCTGAGGGCACCCCAGCAAGCTGCGTTTTAACCTCTGTGCAGAGGATACACCTGCCGAGGTACAGGAGCAGCTTCATATCGGCCAGGAAGCAGGAGCGATTTCACCGAGCCCCAGTACCAGCTGCTGAACCTGGCTGCATGAAGGGAAATCCCCTTGGGAGTGAAAAGACTGACGTCCTGCCCCAGAATCAACTGAGCTGCAGCAGCAGAGGGAAGCAAGCACCTGAATCTACAGCTAACAGCTGCCGAGTGGTAAACAGTGTGATACACACTACATGCCTTTTACCAACTTTTTTCATGTACGCAGATATATTACCCCCTTTTTAATTCTATAATATATTGTTGAATTTGCTTCACTATTTGGCGTTGTGCGCTGTTTTCTTTTGTTTCCAAAATGAAACTAACCTGCCAACTTGGAAAGTGGAGTGGGGCAAGCTTAAACCTTGGGGGGGAGGGGCCACTACCCTGCCATAAGCAGCCGAGACCAGCTGCACATAGTTAGCAAAATACACAGACTCCCAACAAGCTCTGAGAAACCCCAACCATTACCACATAATATATATATATATGCATATAAGTGTCAAAAGGTGTGCTAGTGGGTGTGGCTAAATGTATATGTAGCCATGCTGTAAAATGGCTGCAGTCATCTCTCCTGCTGACAGTAAGGCCTGGTAAGTTATGGGCATGCCAGCAGTAATCATGGAGGTTTGCCCTCACACCCTGGTGAGGTGCCCTATGTATGGATGGGAGTGGTCACAGGCTCTGACTCCACGGTTAGTGATGTCAGAGTTGTGTCAGCCCCCAGAGGATACATAAGGCACAGCACTGATCAAAAGTTAGGTAGTAGAGAGAGTGTGTTTGCGGAGTTAAAGAGGAGTTAAGAAGTTGGTGGAAGGACAGTGTATGGAACTGTGACCAGGGACCTGGTCACAGGGGAGATATCCCTGCGGGGATAGGGAATCCCTACATTAGGAGGACAATACCTTTCAAAGGGAAGTACGGTGAACAATGGAGGGCTAAATTCACCCATTGTGGAGGGCAGCTGGCCCACCGTACTAATAAAGATGACCCTGTTGAAAGATACTCTCGTGTGTAAGTGTGGAGTAATTGCAAAGAGAGGAGCACCACAGAGGAGTTCCTTACCAGGACCATCCACAAGCTCAAGCTGGGATCCTGATGAGGTGGAGGCGCTGCACTGGATCTAGGTAGGACTCAAGCACACTACCTCAGCTGCCTGTCTGGGTTGGCAATCCCCAACACAACATCATGCGGGAAACTCAGGAGTCCTGTTGCCAACAGGTGCACCACCAGACATCACACTGTAATGGGGACTGGTTAGACCACAGGGCCAATATGAGATTGGGTGGGTCAGGCTAGTCCAGAAAACCCGTTACATATACAACAAAAAACAAAGATGCCCAAAGCTACTTCCAATGTGACAAAAATACCTATATATCTCTTGTAAAAGGGCCATTTAGTTTAACCCTTTGACCAAAGCATCTTAAGCCTGCTGCCACTTACAAGGCATGACCGTAGCAGGTCCTAACACTCACCTGGGTTAAAATTCTTATTTACCTGTATAATTACAGGAAGAATGATCACATGGATCTGTCGTAATCTGGCAAAATGAAACTATTATATACCGCGGGTAAGGTGGGGGGAGGGTAAGGAAAGAAAGGTGAACCCCTGCTCTGCTAAAGCATAAGAGATGGGAATAGTATCTAGATAAGGTGCTGGACTGAGAATTGTGTGAACAAAATAAACCATAAGAGAAAGAACTATTGTTGTGTGTAGATAGTAAAATTAATCTTTATTCAAAAAATGTTAAAATAAATGGTGCGACAAAATGAATAAAATTAGAGAACATTCGAGGAGTACCTAAATGGTAACACTTGCTGCTACAGGTGTTAATGTGGTGATGTAATCATATAGGCTACTATCAGAAGTATTGCAGTTACAGGGTTAAAGGTACTAGATACTTAGTAAGCCTCTAAAATGAGCTCTGTGTATTAAAAAAGACTCTATAGGAGTCTAAGCTGGAACAAATCAAGCAGTTGACTGATCACAACTTATGTAATAGACCCCTAATGTCGGTCTATGGTGTGGTAGTGTGTTAGTGTCAAATAGCTTATAGTCCTCAAAGGTATGGACTGTAGTTAGAAGGTATGAGATGTAATACTTCCCTCTGGCCAGGGGGGGAGTATAGATAGTGTTTAAGCCATACACTCTAATTGTAAATGGCACACTGTAATATGTAGATCGCGTGGTGTATACCGAGGTGACAGTGAGCTAGCAAAAATGCTTGCTCTAATCGGAGTACAAAAAAATCAGTATATTTGTATCATGAGGCTTTTATCCGCTACTGTCACGTGAATTTTTGTCACATTGGAAGTAGCTTTGGGCATCTTTGTTTGTTTTTTGTTGTATACATTTAGCCACGCCCACTAGCACTCCTTTTGACACTTATATGCATATATATATATTATGTGGTAATGGTTGGGGTTTCTCAGAGCTTGTTGGAAATCTGTGTATTTTGTTAACTGTGTGCAGCTGGTCTCGGCTGCTTATGGGAGGGTAGTGGCCCCTCCCCCCCAAGGTTTAAGCTTGCCCCACTCCACTTTCCAAGTTGGCAGGTTAGTTTCATTTTGCCAGATTACGACAGATCCAATGCGATCATTCTTCCTGTAATTATACAGGTAAATAAGAATTTTAACCCACGTGAGTGTTAGGACCTGCCACGGTTATGGCTTGTAAGTGGCAGCAGGCTTAAGACGCTTTGGCCAAAGGGTTAAACTAAATTACCCTTTTACAAGAGATATATAGGTATTGCACTGTATATTTTTGTCACAAGTAACTTTTGGCATATTTATTTGTTTTTTGTTGTATACATCTGGCAGGGAAACATGTTTATATTTACTTCCCTCAACTTCACACTTTCCAATATCGGTACCTTTTTAAGTCCGAACTTTCCTAGACCCACTGGAGTTGTCTCAGCATGGTGTCTTAGAAGTCCGCACTTAAGATATGCATGGGTTGCTCAATGGAATGGCCGGTCATATACTGAGCTTGCTAATTCCCAATGTATCCGCTGCCTCGCCTACCTGAATGTAAATGCCCTTGCTCTTTATAATTTTAATACCCAAAAAGAGGGGGACTTTCATTTACTATTTTTCCCAAAAGTTAACAACACATAAACCATGGCTGCCTTACTGTTGGGACTGCAGCAATACCCACACCAATTTTCATCTTTCCCGCATGTCCCTAACTCAAGTTAGCTTTCTAATTATGTGTGGTCTGTGATTTAAAACTTTCTCCCTGTCTGCGGTTTGGCAGTGACTCATTGTTGCAAGGCCTGGAGTGAAGACATGACCGCAGCCATACTTATCCAATTAACTTGCGGTTTAGGACGTGACTCAGTGTAGCAATGCACGAACTAACCTAACTGCAACTGCACTTATCCAATTAACCTGCAGTTTAGGCTGTGACTCAGTGTAGCACGGAACTAACCTAACTGCAATCCCACTTATCCAATTGACCTAAATAATGTGATGTGGTAAGTGTGGTTGCAACCCTCGGAACCAATGCATTAACGGTGACCGCAGTAATTCCATGTAGCTTATTTTAACGCGTGTGGTCAGCCTATCCCTAGCCGGACACACACAGACAATTATAATGTATTTACAGGCTCTCAACCCACAGTGGGCTGCAGAGCTGACACTTCACAGTTACCATATGACTCAGGGGCACCCAGCCGGGCATAATACCTTTATTTACTGGCCTGGGTACCCCCTCACCATCACACTAGCTGTATCTATCAAATTGCATACGTGTATGCCCGAAAGTGTGGGGCGGCCAGGTGGATGTGTCTTGTTCTTGTGTAGCTTTGGTAAACTATAGAAGGTGTATTGTTAAGAATAAAGCCACCTTGTTTAGAGATAACCTTGTTTAACATACCTTCTTGGAGAATTTAAAGAGTTCCTGATTGTATTGAATAGTTGGGTCTCAAGAAATAAAGATCTCAAGAAATATAATTACACCGATTTGTTTTTTAAAGGGAACCCAGCGGATACCTTGTACATATTTTAATAATATATTGAGGGATTATATAGCCCACCTGTTGTTTAATACATTTACAATATACACAGCAGGAGTCCATGCCCCTCAGTCTTTTTACTGCTAATTTGATCGGAGTAATTTGACATTTAGGTGCACTGCTTACGAACTTAGACATATATGCTGTATCACAAATATAGTGAACTTTATTTTGTGTTTATTGTGATATTGCATGTGGCACACATTCGATCAGTTTTACACTGTATTAAAGTTCATATAATGTTACATTTTACAAGTAATATATAATTTTTTGTAAAATATAAGAGTCCAGCCATGCCTCAAGCATTTAAACTGCTTTGCTAATGACTTTCAAAGCCATCCTGGAGTATCCACCTGTAGTGAAAAAACTGGGTTGTTTCTTATCGCTGAGCTTAATATAATTGTCATGAAAAGGTCATCAATTTAAAAAGTGATATTGATTTTGTTTCCTTGCTCCCTGGGAATACAAACATAATCCATACTAATTAGGGAACTAATTATAACATTAACAGCTTATTCCCTTTCTCTAATTAATTATGGAGGGGCATAGCACTAGACAATGTTAAGATATTGTATTTTAGTATACTACGTAAACTAAGCTTGAAATCTTATACTAAAACATTAAATAAAACATAACATTTATGTTTGTCAGATGTCAGTACAAAGCAGCTGTTAATTTGTTTTGCAAAACAATTAATAACATTTAAGTAACAAAAAAAGATAACGCTACTACTTTTTGAACATATAAAGAAACTGAGGACCAGATTCAGCGAGCTCTATTAGCCCACTTAGCATGGCGTTAATTAGGTAACAATTCCCGAATATGCTAACTATATTGAAATAATTTAAATTAACCATGTTACTTAAAGAAAAATCTGTTTAAAACCAGAGACAGTCATATGTAGAAGCACATGCACACCGCTGGTAGGTGCTGGAGGGGGGTACTTATCTGCCGGTGCGCTGTATCCAGGGAGGTCCAGACATCCCAGAGGTACTTAAGCAAAGGAATGGAAGCAGGCACACGGTCTTTCTAAAGGTGCAGTTTATTGTGCCACCAAAGGTCCAACGTTTCGGCAAATAGATTGCCTTTATCAAGGAGAGGGCTACCCAAGGGTAGCCCTCTCCTTGATAAAGGCAATCTATTTGCCGAAACGTTGGACCTTTGGTGGCACAATAAACTGCACCTTTAGAAAGACCGTGTGCCTGCTTCCATTCCTTTGCTTAAAACCAGAGACAGAACATGAAACACAGACAGAGCTCAGTGCCCATCCAGTAAAACTTATACACGGTTCAGTGCCTAAATATATATGTATAGATATCTATTAAATAAAATGGTCTTTTATTTTAACATTTTGGCCAAAGTGTTGTAAGCCCCTGAGCCACTACACGGCAGACCACATCTCAAGGGTCCCTAACACTAATATAAATTGTTAATAACCTGTGCATTACCAGGAAGAATGATTTATAATATATCTGTCAAAATTAGTTGCATAGTTCTAAGTCTGATTGAAGCTTTTATTAACCTGTACATTACCAGGAAAAGCACTCTGTATTAGATTTGTCACAATCATACTGCAAACAAGCAAGTTCCCCTGAGAGTGGGAGATGCTATGGAGTGAGCTTTTAACCATTTAAATGTGGGAGGGGGTGAGCTTCAATTAGATATGAGGTTGTGACTTCGAGACAAACTCCCCTGACGCTTTGAAAACTATCCATGAGAAGACAAGTGAAACAGTCTTTTTTCAAGGGTTGTAGTTTATTTTGAAGTTTTTTTCACCTTATATATGCACTTTAAATAGGCACGTGCACTATCACTGTTTTTGCACTGTCACTGATTGTATTTATCACATTACCACTGTCACAATAGTGATCATTATTATTATCATATTTTGGGTTTGTTTTGAGCGCTATTGTTATTGTTTTCCACTGCCATTGGTTGCACATGGCCACGTGACCGCATCACGTCACAGCAAGACAAAATTCTGGTGTTCTCTGCCAGCGTACATGACACAGCGCTTTGCGCGCCCACACATAAACAGCCACTGGGGCCTGCCCCATAGAGGGCTGTGCTGTGGTGTGTCATACGCACGCCGTAGTGTGCACCACCGTAACCACCGGGAATTCTGCCTAAGGGGACTATTTGAGAAGCTTCGATAACCAACTCATCGAGGAGCTATCACAAAATGTTGCAGGGTAGCTATTCAGAAAGCCTCAATGAGTTGGTTAAATTTTGCTGGGAATGCATTTTTTTGAGATTTCTGGCTCCTGCTCAAACTCGCCGAGTGAGCTGCAAAAAAGCTCAAACTCACCTTTTTCTGATATCACGTTATTCTAGTAGCTCCGATGAGATAGTAGGAGCTCTGGAATTGCGTGTTTATCAAAGATTTATCTCGCTAGCCTTGGGATCTCTGAGAGAGGGACTTAGACAAAAAAAATGCATATTTCCTGCATCGGTTTGAAGCCAGAAGTCTATAGAGCTTATCCACATTAATATCAGCACCGGAGACCCCTGGCATAAATCCGATGCAATAAAAATACATTTACAGGCAGCTTCATTTCCTTAGCGGCAAACCTCTAAGGCAATGAAGGTGTTAACTACCAGTGTCAGTTTTATTGTGGGTAGTGGGGGTGGATGAAGGCGGTACTTGGCCCGCAGCGGGTGTTTAGACCTTGAGGGGTGTTTGTGAGATAATGAAGCGATGAACCCCTCCTGCTACCCACCCGGAAGGTACAAACACCCAACGCGAGCCAAATACTACCCTCACCCACCCCCGCTAGCCACAATAAACATTAAAAAAAATACAAACACAACTCTAGCCAATACACACATTCATTGCCAGTGTGGTTACCTATGCCCTCAATGGGAGCAAAGATAACCCCAATAGGAATGAATAGGAATGAATGGGCAAAACCATAAATTACAGTACAATATTGGGCAAAATTATTATCCAGATCTGGATAACAGTGAATTTGCCCATTCAAAATAAAACAATAGCCAGCCAGTATAAAGTAAATAAAACTTCTACTTACCGCTGTCAGTATGAAGGTCGCCCTCATCACCAATCTCTGTGTCCATGTCCTCCGTTGCAGGAACACAATAAAAAATACAATCTAATGGCCCCTAACCTCGTAATCACTTTAGTGGTTAGTAACCGCTAAAGTAATTAAGGAATTAACCCTGCTACCCACCTGGGCGGCCTAACCACCCACCCCGGGGCAACTATCCCCACCCTCTACCCATTGATTGGCACACTGGTACATCATGCCCATATTATATGGGCATGATAAGCCACTATAGCAGTCAATGGGCAACCTAAAAAAAAAAAGACACAACAATAAAAGAAATACCCAAGCACCTAAACACCAGAAGAATTAAAGAACTAAAAAGCCTAAACAAAATATCAATAAATTAATCTAACACTAAAACACCAGAATAACACAATTAATCTAACACCTAACCAGACATCTGATGCCATCACCGGAGATAGAAACTTAGCAAAGTGGCGCTAGAGACCCTCATGCATAAACTAGATTTATAATGGTGTAAAAAGAACCAGGCGCTTACCTTGAGTTTCAAACAAAAGTGGGCTTACAATGAAGCAGTCAAACCAACTGTGGCTCTCTATTAAATGCTCTGAGCCAGCAACAGAATCCCTTCTGCTTCAACCCCAGAAAAAGTGTTAATCCAGAGCCCTTAAAGAGACATAAAAACAAACAGGCAATGGGGGAGCATGGGATTAAAGAGGCATATAAAATAACAATAAAATGTTGATAGTAGTCTTAGATGGTTAAATGCGGTGGGGGATGAGTTTAATATGCTAAAATACTTACACGGCCATGTGTAAGTAAACACAATGATTGGTAACTTTCTCAGGACGAACTCCTTCTCTCCCAGCAGTGGTAGATGAAAATTGATATGATGAAAGGGGATATAAAAATATATGTGTATCTCTGTACTCACACGGCCCAGTGTGAGCAGTTGCAGGGGTTTGGTTTCTTTTCGGTTAATATTAACCCATCCACATCTGATGGTCAGCACAATGGGGGCTATCCTCAGGCTTCAAGTTAGCATAGGTCTCTCCCGTCGTCAGGTAAGCTCTCCCCCCCGGTGTTATGATGTGTTGGGTTTGTAGGAGGGGAAAACGAGTGAGGCACGATTCAGTTGTATAGATTCAAATAAAATGCATTTATTATTATAACAACAACGGGACTCACATACATTTAGAGTGGACCCCTGGCCTCCTCACGCAGTCCAGGATCAGATGTTAGGCAGCTATTTCAAGCCAGTCCCGCGTCCGGGATGCAGGAAGAAAAACTATCCTGCTGGGCTGGAAAGGCTGCTCGGTGATCCGGCTACGGAAGCCTCAGTGGGTCAATTTCAGCAGATGAATAGAGCAACGCGTTTCGCCGACGGATCGGCTTCCTCAGGCTCAAATGATGACTTGGAGGGGTTCTCAGAGCGTTATATAGACCCTCTATGCAATTAAAGTGCTGATAAGAATAGGTTGTGTGTTCTCAAATCTCATTAGTGTTGGATGCAGCTTGGCTGTGTAATTTCCAATGACTGAATTCACACTAGTGCATGAGATCAAGTGTAAGCATATTGCACAACATGTATATACTTCCATTTAACATATTTAACTGATTAAAACCTCCAGAACTTGGAGGACTCATTAAACAGGGGTTACAATAGGTTGAATCCTTAATCATATGTCAATTCATGTCAAAACATCTATGCACAGATGTTTCTAAATAGTGCCTCCTTGGGGCCATCTCTTATATCTTTATACATACTTATCTAAAATTACAGTTCTTAAACAATCACCTATAAAATCATTAAACAGCCTAGGGCTAAAAACTCAGTAAGGTCTGTAGTTATTAGTTACTGTGTGTGTTTACCAATTTCACATAGAATTTAATTTTATTAATTTATTTAACACATTGTTGGCAAAAATATATTAATTTAAAAAATCATAAAAATAAATCAAAATTACTGCTTAATGCAAATAAGACTAAAAAATTCTTTAAAATTCGGTGGTACACATTTTTAATAAATACTTTTTAATAAATACTTTTTAAAATAAATTATGTTAGTGTGATTCTAACCTATGTATACATATAACAACATATAAAAATTTTATATATAAATATATTAAAATATCCTCGTAAGTTTATTAATAAAGACGCGGGAGGTCTGAAAAGAGGGAGAGGGATAAAAACAGACAATGCAAAATATTTACTAAATGGCTTGTAATGTTTAATAATCCCTCCCTTAGTAATTAGGCATTAATATCACATTTATGCAAATCGTATAACTCTAGGGATTCACAGATGACTCATTAGATTTCAGTTAAATGCTGCAATATCAATGTCTACATTGAGACCAGCAGGGGACATGGATTTTAAGCGATATATCCAAAACGTCTCCCTCTGTCGGAGGCGTTTTAATCTATCTCCTCCTCTCCAGTTCTCGGGAACCACCTCTAACCCTCTGTAAAGTAGTCCTGAGGGGTCTCCCCCGTGATGTTGTGAGAAATGCAGTGGCACATTATGTGTGGTTAAACCCCTCCTTATATTACCCAGGTGCTCCAGTATGCGGACTCTAAGACTTCTTGAGGTCCGGCCCACATACTGTAGTCCACATGGGCATTCGAGCAGGTAAACCACAAACTTAGTTCTACAATTGATTAGTTGTTTAGTCTTAAATGCCTCTTTGGTGACATTTGAACTGAAATGCAACTTGTCTGCCTGTGCATGTTTACAGGCCTTACACTCGAAACACCTGAAAAAACCTATTGGTTTTGGCAGCCAGTTAGTACAAGTTGGTTCTATTTCCTTCCTGTATACGCTCGGTACTAATTTGTTTTTTATATTTTCCGCCCTTTTAAAAATTACACGGGGAACGTCAGGTAAATAATCTTTCAGTACTGTATCTTTGCACAGTACATGCCAATGTTTCATTAGGATTTTTCTAATCCGGTGAGACTCGTTGTTATATCTAGTCACAAATGGTACAATGAAATCTGAGTCTTCCCTTTTTTGTTTTGGTACCATTATTTGTTGTTTATCTAATCCTAAAGCCCTTATATGTGCAGCCTCAATCAAGTCCTGCTTATAATGCCTTTCCCCAAATCTAGCTCTTAAGGTCCCTGCTTGTTCTTCAAAAACTTCAACCTCTGAACAGTTCCGCCTGATCCGTCTGAATTGTCCGAACGGTATATTGTTCAACCATCTGGGATGGTGACAGCTGGTGTTGAGCAAGAAATTATTAGCGTCAACTTCCTTGAAGTAGGTCTTGGTTTTAACAGTATTATTCTCAATGTAAATAGTTAGATCAAGGAAGTTGATGCTCTCTTTGCCTATCTCTGAAGTGAAACCCAGGTTGACACTGTTGTTATTAATGTGGGTCAAGAAGAGGTTAAGACTCTCCTCACTTCCCTGCCAGATGATAAGCACATCATCAATGTATCTCCTATAGAGGGCCAGGTTTGCTCCATAGGGGTTCCCAGACCAAATATTGGTCTCTTCCCAATGTGCCATGAAGGTGTTAGCATAGCTAGGAGCAAACCTGGTCCCCATAGCTGTCCCGCATTTTTGTAAAAACATAGACCCGTCGAACCAGAACAAGTTATGTGATAGAATAAATCTAATAGCGTCTAGTAAAAAACGTTTCTGGTCCTCCGGAATCGTGGGGTCTCTATCTAAAGCAAATGCCACTGCCGCACACCCATCCTCATGTCTGATCGATGTGTACAGTGACGTAACGTCACAGGTTACCAGTAGATAGTCCTCCTGCCATTGTAGTGTGGACAATACGTTTAGAACCTCTAAAGTGTCTTTCAGGTAGGCTTTCGCACTAGTCGCATACTTCTGAAGGTATATGTCCACATATTCAGAAAGGTTATGAGTCAAAGACCCGATACCCGAAATAATGGGTCTACCTGGCGGTTTCTGTCGGTTTTTGCGAATCTTGGGTAAAAAGTAGAACACCGGTTTCACTGGTTCGGTCTTAAGTAAATAGGTGAACTCCCTTTCACCCAAGATTCCAATGTCTCTGGCTTCGCTTAGAATCTGTTTTAATTCCTCCTGGTACGCCCTCGAGGGGTCTTGTGTTAACCTCTCATAGGTCGTTCTATCGCCCAGAATGCGAAGAGACTCAGCGAGGTAGTAGCTAGTGTCCATAATGACGACACCCCCCCCCTTTATCTGCGGGCTTAATTGTTATGCTCGTGTCTTCGCCTAGTGTTTTCAGTGCTTGCTTTTCTTCCTTAGTAAGGTTTCCCTGATGCTTGCTTTTTCTAGAGGCTAATTCCTCAAAATCATCGGTGATGAGTTTATTGAAAACTTCCAGATATTGGCCTTTGCAGTGGGCTGGGTAAAAGTTGGACTTACTTTTAAGGTTAGAGTGTATAAACTCATCCTTTTTAGTAGACCCGGACTCTAATTGGTCCGTGTCTTGTGCAGACTGATCTGTGCTGCGTCCTATGATACTTTTGTTCATAAAAAACCTTTTTATCGTTAATTGCCTTAAGTATTTTTGTGCATCGATAAAAAGATCGAAACCACTGGGGCCCCGTGAGGGCGCGAAATTAAGTCCCTTAGCTAATACTTGTGTTTGCACTGGGTCCAGTGTCTTTGAACTCAAATTAAAAACAACTTTCAGTGTGCTTGTCTCTTTTGTCCTGCATTTCCGTCTTCCTCTCTTCCCTCTCTTTCTCTTTTCTTTCCCTTCCCTTCTGGCGTCACTAGCACCCCCGGGTCGTCTAGGCAAGAGAATCTGTTTTTTATCTCCACCTGTGCCAGTGGTGCCTGTTCTAAAAAAGTAACCCCTGCTCTCGGGCCTTCAGTGCGTTCCCAAATGGGAGTTCTAGTTGTCCCATGTTCAGTCCTCCTATCCCTGTAATCCCTCTTATCTCTCCTTTCTTCATACCTTTCCCTCGACCTTTTCTCCCTGGAGCGCCTTACCGATCTCTCTCTCCTGGGTGAACGGTCTCGCCTTGGTGAGTGTTCCCATCTGGAACTCCGTTCGTCTCTGGTATATCTAGTGTCTTTGTTGTTAGAGTAATAATCTCCCCCTCCTCTACTATAATAATTAGGGTCCCTCCTCTCCGTCTCCCCTGCATGTTCTCTGTCATATTTAGAATGACCCCCCTTATAATAGTTGTTGTTAGGGTATTTATCCCTACGTCTGTCGTCATGTTGGTATCTGGTACTGGGTTTCGCCTCATTCCCAATCCCATTACTCTCTCCTACTTGGTCTTTCCTAGATGGTAGACTTACAGATTTAACGGGGCTTTTAACATCTGGAGGTTTAGGGGGTGCCTTCTTCTCTCTTCCTATTGTTGAATTGCTCCTATCTCTCTTCACTGGTTCTCTCGTCGTTGACTTGTCCCACTTACGCTGCTTCCCATCCCTATAGTCTTCTTCATCTCTAATGAATTTTTTATTTTTGTTTATAAGGATATTCCTTTCAAGTGTATCTAATTCCGTACAGAGTTTACTGTTCAGAGTATTAAAACTGGGATGGCTCAAAATGGGCTCCAGTACTAACTTAATCTGGTTAATCTCTGTGTCTAATTTTTTAAGGGTTAAATCATGATTAACATCCCCGACATAATCAAAACAGAGTTTGAGAAATTAGACAAAGTGATGAAGAGGGAGGTGCGGATCCTATTGGACAAAACATATTTAGAAGAGTATCTGAGGGTCGCAAGGATCCCTAGGGGTCTTAGAGTATACAAACCTTCCTCTTTTGAATTAACCGAAATAGAGTATGCCTGCATGTGGGAGAAAATATTAGACACATGCAGCATAGATCTAATGAATCTGCTCATATCCCACCATGATTTAGTAGCGCTTTATCAAAGAGTGACCCATGTCCCCGCTGATCCCCCTTATATACTATTCACCACGGAAGTGATTTCGCGCCAAAAATCAGTCAAAAATCTGACTGAAGCTGAGTCCCCGTAAAAACTACGGTGGCCTCATAGGGTAGAAACACCTCCATGCTGAAAAAGCAAAGGCGGAAGTACAAAAAACTGCATACAAAGCCAGGTTCATAAGCCTGGTGACGACATACAACTTAAACTATAACAGAGAATGACAAAAAAAAGCTGTAACATGTTAAATAAAGAAATAAATGAGAAACATACTACATAAAGAAACAACACATATAAGGAGATATAAAATAAATATAAATAAATGGAACTCTTAGTAGATAAATGGGAACATGAAGAAATCTACCTATCAATAGACCCCTCACTCTTTATAGCATATTTATGTCTAATGTCACTATTCATAATAATTATAAGATAAATAAATGTTAAGCTAAGTCAAAACAGAAAAATAAACTGATCTCATACAAAAAGAAAGGATACTAGCAATAACAGTAAAGTTAAAGAGATACATATGTATAATTATAATATTTACACAGAAAATTTGAGAAGTATATTTATAATAATAATATTATTCTAACCCAACAATAAACTATAAAATTAACTCAATCCTATCAAAATAGTGGATATCAAAGTAAACCCCAAGTCAAAGTATATTAATAAAACATATTAAATCTATAAACATATGTTGATTAAAGTGTATACAGTATAGTACTAATGTTTAATGTACATAATAATGAATATAAATATTAATAATAAAACATTATTTGTGAAAAATAGAACTAATGTTAGAAAATGAAATTGATTTTATAAAAAATGTATCAGTTCCCAATCTTGATTAATCCCATTTGGGTATAGGGAATGCATACTGAAGATCCAGAACATCTCACGTCTATTGAGCATGTTCAGTCTGTCCCCACCCCGAATGGTAACCATCAATATAACGTGATACACCATCTTCCAAAGATCCAATACTAGCCACTATGGGCCTACCAGGGTGCAATCCTCATCCAGTTACCAATCAGAAGCACTTAGACAACTGAGCGATGTTTGTTCATACAAAAGGCTAGGGAGTGACCCTACGGCTAACTTTTTAAGGGAGTTAAAAGATTTGTTAGACTTGGGGGTGATGCTGTGCGTTCTCAACAAGAAAGAGTTCGATTTCTTGCTGTGTACGCATCCCATCGTCCCGGTGTTCCACCATCTCCCAAAGATCCATAAGACATTAACCTGCCCGCCTGGTAGGCCCATAGTGGCTAGTATTGGATCTTTGGGAGATGGTGTATCACGTTATATTGATGGTTACCTTCAACCGCTGGTTCACTCATTGCCTTCCTTTCTGAAGGACTCCAATCAACTCTTGATGGACCTACAAGAGGTCCAGTGGAAAACCTCTTACAGTTGGGCTACTATGGACGTCATGTCGCTCTATAGCATTATACAACATAATCAAGGGATTTCTGCTGTTCAACATTATCGCCATCTATCCAAATTACCGATTACACTCTGCACATTTTTGATTGAATGTATAACATTTTTATTAACACATAATTATTTCACGTTTGATTCACAATTCTTTTTACAACTTAAGGGCACTGCTATGGGGACTTCATTTGCACCATCTTATGCTAACTTGTTTATGGGTTTCTGGGAATCTATTTTTATTTTTAGTGATCATAACCCTTTTAGAGAGCACATTATCTTTTACAGGCGTTATATCGACGATCTGTTCTTCATTTGGGATGGTGATTTTCTTTCTTTTGAAGCTTTCTTTAACACTCTTAATATTAACCAATATAATCTCACATTCACTTATGATTTTGATATTCAACACATTGCATATTTGGACATAATGTTGTATATAGATGTCAACAAAGTTATTCAAACGGACGTCCATAGGAAGCCCAATTCACGTAATGCATTTTTGATGGCAAGTAGCAATCATTCTAGGCCTCTTAAGAAGGGGATTTTGAAAGGGCAATTTTTGCGACTTAGAAGGCTTTGCTCCACTGAGGAATCTTTTGATATTCAGTCTGAGGATCTGGTTCAAAGATTTCTCAAGAGAGGTTACAATAAAGTTCATATTTTGGAATCCCTTGATACTGTCAAAACTCTTGATCGTGCGGATCTTTTTACTAGTAGAAAGAATTACAAACAGAAGGGGAAAAGAACCACGATGACCAAGAAAATGGAGAATAGGGCCCCCTTTTTTATAACGCAACAGTGTAAGCAGGCAGATTCCATTAGACGTATCATTTACAAGCATTGGGATACCCTAAAATTGGATAAAGATTTGCAAAATGTAGTCAAAGATGGACCAAAATTTGTTTTTAAAAAAGCAAAATCATTGGCAGGTTTTTTGTCACCAAGTTTGTTTCGTTCAAATCATCCACAACACATTTCCAATATACCAAAAGGCTTCTATAAATGTGCCCATTGTGTGGGCTGTCAATATGCCACTCCGCTGAAAAGTATCCATACTTTAAAACCTAAAAGAACTATAAAAGTATCTACATTCATTAACTGTAATTCTAGCTTTATTGTGTACATACTAAGTTTTGGGTGTGGCAAACACTACATCGGACGCACCATTAGACCTTTGAAAATTAGGATAATGGAGCATGTCAGAGCTATAAAAAACCGCACAACTACACATCCGGTGTCACGTCATTTTGCCCATTGCTCGCAGGGGGGTATCCAGAACTTCTCTTTTTCGGCTATTGAGCATGTTCCTCCCCCCCATTCGGGGTGGGGACAGACTGAACATGCTCAATAGACGTGAGATGTTCTGGATCTTCAGTATGGATTCCCTATACCCAAATGGGATTAATCAAGATTGGGAACTGATACATTTTTTATAAAATCAATTTCATTTTCTAACATTAGTTCTATTTTTCACAAATAATGTTTTATTATTAATATTTATATTCATTATTATGTACATTAAACATTAGTACTATATACACTTTAATCAACAGATGTTTATAGATTTAATATGTTTTATTAATATACTTTGACTTGGGGTTTACTTTGATATCCACTATTTTGATAGGATTGAGTTAATTTTATAGTTTATTGTTGGGTTAGAATAATATTATTATTAGAAATATACGTCTCAAATTTTCTGTGTAAATATTATAATTATACATATGTATCTCTTTAACTTTACTGTTATTGCTAGTATCCTTTCTTTTTGTATGAGATCAGTTTATTTTTCTGTTTTGACTTAGCTTAACATTTATTTATCTTATAATTATTATGAATAGTGACATTAGACATAAATATGCTATAAAGAGTGAGGGGTCTATTGATAGGTAGATTTCTTCATGTTCCCATTTATCTACTAAGAGTTCCATTTATTTATATTTATTTTATATCTCCTTATATGTGTTGTTTCTTTATGTAGTATGTTTCTCATTTATTTCTTTATTTAACATGTTACAGCTTTTTTTGTCATTCTCTGTTATAGTTTAAGTTGTATGTCGTCACCAGGCTTATGAACCTGGCTTTGTATGCAGTTTTTTGTACTTCCGCCTTTGCTTTTTCAGCACGGAGGTGTTTCTACCCTATGAGGCCACCGTAGTTTTTACGGGGACTCAGCTTCAGTCAGATTTTTGACTGATTTTTGGCGCGAAATCACTTCCGTGGTGAATAGTATATAAGGGGGATCAGCGGGGACATGGGTCACTCTTTGATAAAGCGCTACTAAAGCGCGAAACGCGTTAGAGGACCCTTTTAATGTAGCTGTTGCTACCATGCATTTGGATTAAAGCATTTTTATTTCTCACGGATCTGCCTCCAGCCCTATTTTTTTGCAGTGCCCCACCACCTCTCCACGCATACTTTATCTACTCAATGGAACGGATGCACGCTATTATGGAGCAGAAGGGGTTTACAATGTGAGTTACTTACTCTTTATTATGTTTATTGTGACTGTGACTATAGGGTTTTTGCAGGGCTCCAGCCTATGGTTCAGGACACTTTTCCCTCCACATAGTGATTGCACTGGGAGTCCCTTTATATAAGGGCTTCCATGTGGTTTCATTTTTCAGAGTGGTTATATTTTTTCTGTCCATGTTGGGCTTATATGGTGAGCTATATACCCTGTCACATATACACACATTTTTTCATTGAACTACTATACCCCGGACTCCTAGGCTATATTGCCATCATTGCACAATCCTGGATTTAGAAGCACCATACAGAGATTCATTTCTCATTCTTTGCTACCATCTAGGAAAGACCAAGTAGGAGAGAGTAGTGGGATTGGGAATGAGTCGAAACCCACTACCAGATACCAACATGATGACAGACGTAGGGATAAGTACCCTAACAACAACTATTATAAGGGGGGTCATTCTAAATATGACAGAGAACATGCAGGGGAGACGGAGAGGAGGTACCCTAATTATTATAGTAGAGGGGGAGATTATTACTCTAACAACAAAGACACTAGATATACCAGAGACGAACGGAGTTCCAGATGGGAACACTCACCAAGGCGAGACCGTTCACCCAGGAGAGAGAGATCGGTAAGGCGCTCCAGGGAGAAAAGGTCGAGGGAAAGGTATGAAGAAAGGAGAGATAAGAGGGATTACAGGGATTACAGGGATAGGAGGACTGAACATAGGACAACTAGAACTCCCATTTGGGAACGCACTGAAGGCCCGAGAGCAGGGGTTACTTTTTTAGAACAGGCACCACTGGCACAGGTGGAGATAAAAAACAGATTCTCTTGCCTAGACGACCCGGGGGTGCTAGTGACGCCAGAAGGGAAGGGAAAGAAAAGAGAAAGAGAGGGAAGAGAGGAAGACGGAAATGCAGGACAAAAGAGACAAGCACACTGAAAGGTGTTTTTAATTTGAGTTCAAAGACACTGGACCCAGTGCAAACACAAGTATTAGCTAAGGGACTTAATTTCGCGCCCTCACGGGGCCCCAGTGGTTTCGATCTTTTTATCGATGCACAAAAATACTTAAGGCAATTAACGATAAAAAGGTTTTTTATGAACAAAAGTATCATAGGACGCAGCACAGATCAGTCTGCACAAGACACGGACCAATTAGAGTCCGGGTCTACTAAAAAGGATGAGTTTATACACTCTAACCTTAAAAGTAAGTCCAACTTTTACCCAGCCCACTGCAAAGGCCAATATCTGGAAGTTTTCAATAAACTCATCACCGATGATTTTGAGGAATTAGCCTCTAGAAAAAGCAAGCATCAGGGAAACCTTACTAAGGAAGAAAAGCAAGCACTGAAAACACTAGGCGAAGACACGAGCATAACAATTAAGCCCGCAGATAAAGGGGGGGGGGTGTCGTCATTATGGACACTAGCTACTACCTCGCTGAGTCTCTTCACATTCTGGGCGATAGAACGACCTATGAGAGGTTAACACAAGACCCCTCGAGGGCGTACCAGGAGGAATTAAAACAGATTCTAAGCGAAGCCAGAGACATTGGAATCTTGGGTGAAAGGGAGTTCACCTATTTACTTAAGACCGAACCAGTGAAACCGGTGTTCTACTTTTTACCCAAGAATCACAAAAACCGACAGAAACCGCCAGGTAGACCCATTATTTCGGGTATCGGGTCTTTGACTCATAACCTTTCTGAATATGTGGACATATACCTTCAGAAGTATGCGACTAGTGCGAAAGCCTACCTGAAAGACACTTTAGAGGTTCTAAACGTATTGTCCACACTACAATGGCAGGAGGACTATCTACTGGTAACCTGTGACGTTACGTCACTGTACACATCGATCAGACATGAGGATGGGTGTGCGGCAGTGGCATTTGCTTTAGATAGAGACCCCACGATTCCGGAGGACCAGAAACGTTTTTTACTAGACGCTATTAGATTTATTCTATCACATAACTTGTTCTGGTTCGACGGGTCTATGTTTTTACAAAAATGCGGGACAGCTATGGGGACCAGGTTTGCTCCTAGCTATGCTAACACCTTCATGGCACATTGGGAAGAGACCAATATTTGGTCTGGGAACCCCTATGGAGCAAACCTGGCCCTCTATAGGAGATACATTGATGATGTGCTTATCATCTGGCAGGGAAGTGAGGAGAGTCTTAACCTCTTCTTGACCCACATTAATAACAACAGTGTCAACCTGGGTTTCACTTCAGAGATAGGCATAGAGAGCGTCAACTTCCTTGATCTAACTATTTACATTGAGAATAATACTGTTAAAACCAAGACCTACTTCAAGGAAGTTGACGCTAATAATTTCTTGCTCAACACCAGCTGTCACCATCCCAGATGGTTGAACAATATACCGTTCGGACAATTCAGACGGATCAGGCGGAACTGTTCAGAGGTTGAAGTTTTTGAAGAACAAGCAGGGACCTTAAGAGCTAGATTTGGGGAAAGGCATTATAAGCAGGACTTGATTGAGGCTGCACATATAAGGGCTTTAGGATTAGATAAACAACAAATAATGGTACCAAAACAAAAAAGGGAAGACTCAGATTTCATTGTACCATTTGTGACTAGATATAACAACGAGTCTCACCGGATTAGAAAAATCCTAATGAAACATTGGAATGTACTGTGCAAAGATACAGTACTGAAAGATTATTTACCTGACGTTCCCCGTGTAATTTTTAAAAGGGCGGAAAATATAAAAAACAAATTAGTACCGAGCGTATACAGGAAGGAAATAGAACCAACTTGTACTAACTGGCTGCCAAAACCAATAGGTTTTTTCAGGTGTTTCGAGTGTAAGGCCTGTAAACATGCACAGGCAGACAAGTTGCATTTCAGTTCAAATGTTACCAAAGAGGCATTTAAGACTAAACAACTAATCAATTGTAGAACTAAGTTTGTGGTTTACCTGCTCGAATGCCCATGTGGACTACAGTATGTGGGCCGGACCTCAAGAAGTCTTAGAGTCCGTATACTGGAGCACCTGGGTAATATAAGGAGGGGTTTAACCACACATAATGTGCCACTGCATTTCTCACAACATCACGGGGGAGACCCCTCAGGACTACTTTACAGAGGGTTAGAGGTGGTTCCCGAGAACTGGAGAGGGGGAGATAGATTAAAACGCCTCCGACAGAGGGAGACGTTTTGGATATATCACTTAAAATCCATGTCCCCTGCTGGTCTCAATGTAGACATTGATATTGCAGCATTTAACTGAAATCTAATGAGTCATCTGTGAATCCCTAGAGTTATACGATTTGCATAAATGTGATATTAATGCCTAACTACTAAGGGAGGGATTATTAAACCTTACAAGCCATTTAGTAAATATTTTGCATTGTCTGTTTTTATCCCTCTCCCTCTTTTCAGACCTCCCGTGTCTTTATTAATAAACTTACGAGGATATTTTAATATATTTATATATAAAAATTTTATATGTTGTTATATGTATACATAGGTTAGAATCACACTAACATAATTTATTTTAAAAAGTATTTTAAAAAGTATTTATTAAAAATGTGTACCACCGAATTTTAAAGAATTTTTTAGTCTTATTTGCATTAAGCAGTAATTTTGATTTATTTTTATGATTTTTTAAATTAATATATTTTTGCCAACAATGTGTTAAATAAATTAATAAAATTAAATTCTATGTGAAATTGGTAAACACACACAGTAACTAATAACTACAGACCTTACTGAGTTTTTAGCCCTAGGCTGTTTAATGATTTTATAGGTGATTGTTTAAGAACTGTAATTTTAGATAAGTATGTATAAAGATATAAGAGATGGCCCCAAGGAGGCACTATTTAGAAACATCTGTGCATAGATGTTTTGACATGAATTGACATATGATTAAGGATTCAACCTATTGTAACCCCTGTTTAATGAGTCCTCCAAGTTCTGGAGGTTTTAATCAGTTAAATATGTTAAATGGAAGTATATACATGTTGTGCAATATGCTTACATTTGATCTCATGCACTAGTGTGAATTCAGTCATTGGAAATTACACAGCCAAGCTGCATCCAACACTAATGAGATTTGAGAACACACAACCTATTCTTATCAGCACTTTAATTGCATAGAGGGTCTATATAACGCTCTGAGAACCCCTCCAAGTCATCATTTGAGCCTGAGGAAGCCGATCCGTCGGCGAAACGCGTTGCTCTATTCATCTGCTGAAATTGACCCACTGAGGCTTCCGTAGCCGGATCACCGAGCAGCCTTTCCAGCCCAGCAGGATAGTTTTTCTTCCTGCATCCCGGACGCGGGACTGGCTTGAAATAGCTGCCTAACATCTGATCCTGGACTGCGTGAGGAGGCCAGGGGTCCACTCTAAATGTATGTGAGTCCCGTTGTTGTTATAATAATAAATGCATTTTATTTGAATCTATACAACTGAATCGTGCCTCACTCGTTTTCCCCTCCTACAAACCCAACACATCATAACACTGGGGGGGAGAGCTTACCTGACGACGGGAGAGACCTATGCTAACCTGAAGCCTGAGGATAGCCCCCATTGTGCTGACCATCAGATGTGGATGGGTTAATATTAACCAAAAAGAAACCAAACCCCTGCAATTGCTCACACTGGGCCGTGTGAGTACAGAGATACACATATATTTTTATATCCCCTTTCACCATATCAATTTTCATCTACCACTGCTGGGAGAGAAGGAGTTCGTCCTAAGAAAGTTACCAATCATTGTGTTTACTTACACATGGCCGTGTAAGTATTTTAGCATATTAAACTCATCCCCCACCGCATTTAACCATCTAAGACTACTATCAACATTTTATTGTCATTTTATATGCCTCTTTAATCCCATGCTCCCCCATTGCCTGTTTGTTTTTATAAACTAGATTTATAACACATTCCCTGCTCCGACCGATATCAATAAACCTACCTCCTGCTGCGCGCAGTGGAGGTCTGGATCTCCAAGGATGAATAAACAGACCCAGCAAAATGTTGTCCACTATTTTGTGGGAAATCGGGGATCTGCAGCTTCCAGTGGCCGAGGCCAAGATGGCACTGAGACACGTGCTTCCCAATACACAGATCAAACACAGGATTAAACAAATACTGACAAGGAGGTAATAACAAAGTCTTATTTGGAGAACATCTTCTCTAATATGCATCAATCACAACAAAAAGACATTAAAGAGGCACTATCAATAGTGTTCAGAGTGTTTATGGAGCCGTGGATTAGGTCGAGATTTTTAAATAGGTGTTCTAGAGGGTTACAAATATATATAATAGTTACGGAGAGAGTCTAGACTTATACCCCCTGGCGGTTGGTTATTTTCCTTATTTCCCCTTCCTTTTTGATAGGCACTCAGATATGAGGTCGGCTGACCGAGAGGTTCTGTTAGATAATTGCAGAGATGAAGCTGCTCAAGTATTCGATTCTCACAAGAAAATAAAGCCTCCTTGTGGATATTATTTAACCCGATGATAAGTGTATTAGATTGTATATTCTAAAAGGTTGTATGATCTTTGTTTCCCTTCACCCCCCTCCTCCACACCCCCCAACTCCTTCCCCCCCTTCCTCTCTTCCTTCCCCCCTCCCCTTTTCCCCCCTCTCCTCCTTTGTCTGTTAGGAGAGATTGCTTTTCTCCAGGCAAAAGTTTGGTTATAAATGTTTAGAGTACTATCAAGACAGGGGAATACTGCTGATAATTTTGGATCATTAACTAGCACTGTTTAAGGATCTATACAAATATGTGTGATAATCATGGAGAGTACCTGGGTCTAGATCCCACCGATTGCTTGTACTCTCTGATGTGACTTTAGGTATAAAACGAGTTGACTGAATTGGCAGGCGAGGCGATAAACAGTCAACAAACTATGCCTATATGATATATATTATGCTATAGAGTGAAGAGCCTCTATAAGTAGTTCTAGACTGCTGTTTTGTGTACTAGAGTGTATGTCAAAGGAATACCCAAGTTATGTTTTCTTTCTCACCACTACCTTAACCCCCCACCTCACACCTCCCTTTTCCACACCCCTTACCTTCCCTCTCCCCCTTCCTACCCCTTTTCCTTCCCCTATTCTCCCCCCTCTCCCGTCCCTCCTCCCCTCCTCCTCTACCCTCCAACCTTTCCCCTTCATTCTACCCTGAACCCTCCTCGCCTCACCTTGTTGGAGGTAAAAACGAATAAATATAGCCTGGCCTAGAAGTAAATACAATTAGAATTTTATTTGATCCCTGCACATCATACTGATGCAGCGGCCGTTATTCAAACACATCACGGCACCGATTTTGAGTTCTCTGCTGTACCCCACGCAGCATGAACGCGGTCAATCTCCCCAGGCACCGCGCTTATCGCGGATGTTTTGTTTGAATTTCATGGATTCTGTTTCTTCGTTTGCAATAAAATGGATGAATTGTAATGTATACAGTACTGGGCTACTGTGCTACTGTGTCACTGTGTCACTCTGTCACTGTGCTACTGTGTCAATTTCATGTTTTTAAAAGCCAGACCACTAAAATTTGTTTTTCTGCACTCGCCGCGCTCGCATCTTAGTGCGGGGAGGCTGGAATTCATCCCGCGGTTTCAAATCGTGATTCCGATGTACATGACGCGTGAAGTGTTCGAATAACGGCCGCTGTATCAGTAGATGAACAACGGATCATAGTTCCATATGAGCCCCAAACGTATTATTTAGTCAACTTGTAACAGGATTAAGACGGAATTATCTATTTTGTTAATAGAGGGTCCTCTGGGTCCCACCTTTGCTGACTCCAGTTCCCGTGACTGGGGTTGTCTCTCAAAGATCTTAGGTCCGACCTCCCAGCCAAATCTATGGGGGCGATTCACTAAGCAGTGATAACTGCTTTTAAGATGATAAATGATAAACAGTGCTTTATTGGCATTAAAAGGCATTTTTTCACCCCCCAAAAAATGTGAAAAAAATCGTCTGATCAGGGAAAAAACGGCAACCGCGCCTTTTTTTCAGTCAGCGTGATTCCCTAAGTAGTGATAAATGAATCGTACTTTAAAAGCACGCCAGATTTTTGCACCAAACTAATGGAGCCATGAATAAAATCATTGTTTACGTTTTTTTCACCACACAATTAATACAACAGGCCGGCGGGTTTCCCCGGGTGATCCACGCTGGAGGCCGGGGTCCCCACTGGCCTGCGGTACCAATTGTGGGGCAAAAATACATACAGTAACAGGCAATACTTTGAAATAAATATACCCCCCACCTCCCCTGCCCCATAACACATACAGTAAATAAATGGACAAAATTACTATTATCCAGAAAGGGATAATAGTGCATTTGTCCATTACAAATAAAACATTAAGCTGCAGAAATAAAATAAATGAAACTGCCAGGCTGCCACTATGAAGGCCATCCTCATCCTCATCACCGTCCATGTCCTCCGTTGCCAGAGACAATACAATACAAAATATAATCTAATGGCCCCTAACCCCTTAATCACCATAACAGTTAGTAACCGCTATGGTAATTAAGGGGTTAACCCATCCTCTCCCACTACCCACCCAGGAGGCCTATCTACCCTCCCCAGGCAACTACCCCCACCCTTCATCCATTCATTGGTATAGTTGGTACATCAAGCCCATATAATATGGGCACAATTTACCACTATAGCAAGAAATGGTGAAGGAATAAAACAACAGGCCCAAATAATGAACACATTATTAATGCCAATAAAACAAATGAATGGCACAGTGGGTATATATAATATGGGCATGATTTAACACTATGCCATTCAATGGTCAACCTAAAAAAAATAATCACAAACAAGATCCAATGCATTCAAAAAATCTCAAAATAAAAATAAATAAACAGAATAAAATGACCAAATAAAACGAATCAAATCCAATATTAAGACCAGAATAAATAATTAAAACACCAAAAACCAAACCATGAATAAATAGAATAAATATCCAAATAAACTGCATCATTCAAAATCAAAAGTCCAAAAACAATCCAACAATAAAAATCAAACTCCAATCAAAAGCCAGAAATAAACAATGGAACACACCACCAAAAATTCCAGAACACTTCATCAATATGCTAAATAAATAGCATACAAATTAAAAAACAAAGAACCAATATACATTCAAAATACAGATAAGCAATCATTTGCCAAAACAACCATTGCTTCTTACTGTATGTATGTATAGCCCTAAAGGGCCATACATAAATACATTTGCAATGAATGTGGGAAAAAAATGCAATCACAATCAAAATAAAATTAAAAAAAAAACCAGTAAAAGAAAAATATCATACATTCAATTTTTTTCCTTCCCTTTAGATGTCTTCCCCCTCCGATTCCAGGGGTAACTGCAAGCTATTGAACCAATCCACGATCCCAAACATCAACAGGCCACAGGTTAAAAAAAAAATCCAAAGTCCTTTTCTTCATCAGTTAACTGTAATCCATTTTTGGCTCGGTCGTGGGTCTTCTATCTTCTTTTTCTTCTTCTGTATCTTCTTCTTCTTCTTCATCTGTATCTTCTTTAGGTAGCACAAGGTTTATTGGGGGCAATTGCCACCAATACATCTGTTATTGTGCCTTAACCCCTTCATTGCCGTAGCAGCTAGCCGCTGTGGTAATGAAGCTGCTTTAATGTATTTTTCTTTAAATAGTGTGCGAGAGCAGGGGGTCTCCTGAACTGAACCACTTTGATTACTGGCTCAGGGACCCCTGCTTCTCGAGTTACAGGCCCCGGTATGGGGTATCAGATGTCAGTGTCGCCGCCATTTTTAAAGCGTCCGTGTCACATGACACGGGCCATTTAAATAATGGAGGAGATACCGTCACCCCATATCTGGGCCTATAACTTGGAAAGCAGGGGGTCCCTGAGGCTGAAATCAATGTGGTTCATCTCGGGAGATCCCCTGCTCCCGCACACTGTTAATAAAAATTACATTAATGCAGCTTCATTACCAGATGAATCAATTACTATTGCCGAACGGTTTTATGTTCAATACTTTCCATTAAAATATACGAGCAAATAATTTGACTCCCAACGAGATGAAATCTTTGACGGATCTTAAAACTAACTAGTTGTTGGTAATAAAGAATGCTGACAAGGGGGGGGCGGTGGTGGTACAGCATAGGGATGACTATCTCAAGAAAGCCATGCGCCAACTTGGTGAAACTCTTTCCTATGCTGTGCTACCACCTGACCCGACCCAGACATTCCAAATAGAACTTAGGGACTTACTGGATGTGGGCTCCGTGTTAGGAGTTTTTAATGACAGTGACACTGATTTCTTATATAAACCTACACCCACCACTTCCATGTTTCACCATCTCCCGAAGATTCATAAAACATTGGTCTCCCCTCCGGGAGATCGATTGTTTCTAGTATTGAGTCTTTGGGGGATGGTGTTTCACGGTATGTGGATTAGTTTCTTCAACCCCTCATGCAGCAGTTGCCTTCATACATTCGGGATAGTAGTTATTTACTTACTACCCTTGAAAGTTTTGAATGGAAGAGTAATATGGTGTCGGTGACACTTTATGTCACTTCTCTCTATACTGTTATCTCCCATGAACATGGCTTGACAGCTGCTCGCCACTTCCTTAACCGGTCTGATTTAGCACCTGCACATATCACTTTTCTTTTAGATTCCATTCACTTTCTTCTCACGCACACCTTTTTTCTTTTCAATGGGGTTCATTATCTCCAAACACGTGGAACGGCTATGGGCACTAGCTTTGCCCCCTCCTACGCCAATCTCTTTATGGGGTGGTGGGAGTCATTCTACTTGTTTGGAGAGATGAACAAATATAGGGAGCACATTTTATTTTATAGGCGTTACATCGACGATCTTCTCCTCATTTGGGAAGATGATATCACGACACTGCTTGAATTTATCTCTGCACTTAACACTAATGAGTTGAATCTCTCTTTCACTTATTACTATCACTTACAACACATACATTATTTAGATTTATGTTTATATATTGATACAGCACTCCATATTCAGACCACTCTTTATCGAAAACTGAATTCTCGTAACACTTTTTTAAAAGCTAGCAGCTGTCATCCCCGATGCCATGTTCAGGGGGATACCCAAGGGCCAGTTTATGATAGCACGCCACAATTGCTCCAATGAGGGTGAATTTGATCTTCAATCTAAAGATTTACATAGACGCTTCTTGCAGAGGGGCTATAATCGGAGGGACTTGAATATATCTATCAAAGAGGTCTCAGCTATGGATAGAAAATCCTTGTTGGGACATACAATAAAAAAAACTAGACTTAATGACAGTCCCTCCTTTATTACTCCCTTCAGCAGACAGGCAGAATCTATTAAGTCTTAAGTATTAAAGTAAGTATTAAAAGGCATTGGAGTGTTCTGTCGTTAGATCCTGTGTTAAAGCCCTATATTTCGGCAGGCCCAAATGTTATCTTTAAACGTGCCAAAACATTGGCCAATACATTGTCCCCAAGTCTCTTTGGATCAAGGGATGTAGAGAGATCTTCACTGCTTAAGGGATCATATTCTTGTACCTATTGCAAGGTATGCCCCATGATGAGTCAAAATAAAACATTTTGTTCATCAGTCACAAGAATGATTTATAATATACAGACGTTTATTAACTGCAATTCTACATTTATTGTTTATCTGTTAATGTGTGGCTGCGGACGACAATACGTCAGCAGAACCACTAGACATTTAAAAATTAGGATAATGGAACATCTCAGACTCATAAATAATAAAGATCAAAATCATCCAGTATCAAAACATTTCTCAAATTGTCCCAATGGTAGTGAAGATCTCTTTACATTCCAGGGTATTGAACAAATTCTGATAACACCCATCACAGGCCAAATACCACCTTCACCCACCCCCTCTACTCCCAATATACTGGCTACTGGTATTTAACCTCTTCATTACCTTGGTGGTTAGCTGCCTGTAAATTTATTTTTATTTAATAGGATGGATGCAGGGGTCTCTGGAGCTGGTATTAATGTGGGGCAGCTTCAGAGACACCGGCTTCAAGTGAATGAAGTAAAAAAAAAAAAATTTCTTCAGTCACATCGCAGACCCCATCTTGCAACCCTTGAGCTGGTGAGATAAGAGCCTGCAGTTGCTTGTGAGTTGCAGCTGTGATATGAATATCGAAGCTACTGGAATAGTTTGCAATAGTTTGATTTGTCAAAAAAATTGAGTTTAAGCATTTTTGGAGCTACTGCTCGGATTCACATTGCAAGAGTTCTACCGATTGGGAAGAAGCAGTTTTCTAGCGAGTTTGGCATGTTATCGAAGCTTTCAGAATAGCTACACTTGCAAACTCACTAGGAAAGTGCTCAAAACTGTCGATAAGTCACTTATCGAAGTTTACTGAATAGACTCCATAATGTGTAATTAAAATAAACTTTGGTATGCCTTGCTGCATATAAGGAATATTTTAATGACAAAAAATAGTAAATAAAAATAACAACGATTCATCACTCGAAAAAGCAAAAAGTGTATTATAATAAAAACATTATCATTAAATACAATTGAGGTCTTCCCAAGCAAGGAAAAATGCCTTCTACAACTTATTGTATTGGGAACATTGTTTCAAATGTGTCAATACTGTTTATTTTTTTCGTATTCACTCCACGTCTGCGGGATTTTAATTTCTAAACTAATATTACTCTATATAAAGCTTATTTATTGAATTAATTGCATTTTAAATAGCAATAGAGAACAAATGAGTGTGTAAGGTCACATTTGCCTAATTACTGTTTTTGGCAGCTTGTGACATTTTATTTCGTTCTTCATTCTAAATCCATAATTCCAGCAATCTGAAAAGGGCATTTTTCCATTCCCACATTGACATGTCGCCCTCATTAGAGTTAATTACATGGGAAGATTTCATCCTGGACAGCTCTGTCCATCAGTAAGTTATTACAACTATCTGAAAAATTCATACATTTTAATGCATTCATATACTTTCCGCAGTGCTGAAATTTCCAGCCTTGGTACATGTTAAACATTTTACGATGGATAAATAATATCTCAGTACTGACCTTACTCAGTGGGTTAACAGCTTCCATGTTGTTTTGTATGAGAGACTGTATAGATGTAGCTACCCTTATTGTAACTAGCATGGTAAATGTACAGTATGTGAAGTTTGTTGTTCTTTAAGAATTTCAGCGAGACTACCAAAGTTGTGGCATTGTAAAGCTTTTTGTAAATGTCCCACAAATCCTATCTTGTTATATGCATTATTTTGGTGATAAGAAACACATTTAATTTTGTCTGGTTCACACAAAACGAGAAAGTGAAATACATAATTAAGATATATTTATCTATTTCCCGCATTGTTTGCAGTGTGTACTTTGCGTATAACCTGCACAAGCTTATTTGCACAAGCATAAAGGCCAAAGGGCACTCTTTTCCCTAAAGAGTTAATAAGATATTATCCTGCTAAAAGGTTAGCATAATTAGGATATAAATCATATTCATCCAAGTTTGGCATTACTTGCACTTTGTCCTAGAGAAATGTAAATGAATGCAAAACTTAAGTAATATTATTATATTTACACATTAAACAAAAAATAACATGCACCCCAAATTTAAAAAAAGACCACTAAACAATTGTATATACAGAAAGCCTTATTTATGCTTCTTATATATTTATTAGTAGTAGTATAAAAAGTATATTAATTTTAAATATATAAAATAGAGAAAATTAGAAAATGCATCAAAAACCAATTACTGAACAATCTTTACAACAATTCAATTCAATTAAAGTGCTGTGCATTAATGAAACATATCAATTGCCAAAAATATCTAAACTATTCCTATTAGTGCTGCCAAAAGGTCCTCAACCCCACAAATGTTTATTGTGGGATTTTCACACTCTCTTCAATGGTATGTATTTCACTCACATTTGGTATTCTTTAAACATATCAAAGGGCTTATTCACTAAACTTTGATAAGTGACTTATAGCACTATACAGTAAATGCCCTTATAGTGCAATATTGCCTATGTAGCTATTCATAAAGCTCCGATAACAGGGCAATATCGCACTAAAATATCTTTGTATAGTACTATACTGTATAGTACTATAACACTCTGGCCAAAAAAAGGCCGTATGACAAGCCAAAAAATGCCAGAAAATGCATTTTTTGCCAGTAACTGCTATTCACTAAACTCTGATACGCATATCGTACTATAAAAACACAATCTTTTCTCGCCAGCTAAAGGCTGGCGCTAAACAAATTGCAATATGCATAAAAGGAGTTTCTTTTAGTTTTACTGGTTAGGATTCATAGTGGGGGTCCCCCGGAGACCCGCAGGGGCCTGTGGGCATCCCAAGAGATCCTCCCCATGAATCCCCACATCTCCGGGGTCTCTACGGGTCCCAGGGGGTCCCCAAGTGCCTCCGGTATCAATTCTATGAAGTAAAAATAAAATTACAGCCAGTTTCATTACCTTAGCGGTTAACCGTAGGTAGGGTGGCAGTAGAAGTTAACCCCGTCATTATCTTAGCGGTAGGGTGGCAGTAGAATTTAACCCCTTCATTGCCTTAGCGGTTACAAATGAAAAAAAAGGATCTTATTCTATGGAGCAGGAGGGCTGTTAGAATATGAGAAATCAGTTTTTATTATTGTGATCAATATCCTCTATTGGCTTGCCTAGGACTATAATGAATGTGTCCCATGGTATTTTAATTGCTGTTCTATCAAATGTTGTACCAGCTTCCAATACCTCGGAATCTTAGGGCATAGCCACAAGCTGTGTGCAAGATCACTTATCTGACCACAACTCCACCATCACATAATTGAGGTGCCAGGATAGATTAGACTAATGGGCCTATGCACTAAATTCCGATAGAAAAAATAGCCACGAATTTTAAATCTCCATTTTTGACCATGTTGCTACTGTATCACAGTATGCAGAAAGCCCAGACTACCAGTGATAGCAACATTTGCAAAAATGGCGAGTAACCGGCGACGAGATGATCACTCCTGTGTAAAGGGCTCACCCGGTGATTTCTTTCTGCTGCAGAGAGAGACGACTCTACCTGCACAAATCTCGCACGTAAATTATTATTTTTTTATTTAAATTTTATTACTAATGTACGTGAGCAGGGGGACACTGGAGCAGAACCGTGTTGATTTCAGGTCCGGGGACCCCCTGCTTCAGAGAAACATAGAAATATGTAATAACCACCAATACACAACCAACCCCCTGTGCCCAAACATAAAACTATTATTTATTGATTTTAACACAGGATTGATAATATAGGCTGGCGGGGGTCCCCGGGTGGTCCCCACGGGTGTCCGGGGGTCCTCAGGTGGTCCTTGTGGGTGCCTGTGGGCCCTCGTCTGGTCCTCTTGGCGGTCTGATTGTCCTCAGGTGGTCCCTGCGGGTGTCTGTGGGCCCTCGGGTGGTGTCAGCAAGTGTCCGTGTGTCTCCAGGTGGTCCATGCGGCTGTCTGGGGGCCCCATGGTCACCCCACAGGTGTGTTGGGTCCCTTGGGTGGTCCCTGTGAGCGTCTTGGGGTCTCCAGGTGGTCCCAATGGGTTTCTGGGGGTCCCAGGGTCATCCCCATGGGTGTCTCGGGGCCCTCAGGTGGTCCCTGTGGGCATCTTGGGGTCTTCCAGTGGTCCCTGCAGGTCCCCGCTAGCCTGCAGTACCAACCCTGTTGTAAAATAAATAAATATGGCATATATTTCAATAAATGCACCTCCGCGCCCCACCAACCACATACAGTCCAGCAATGGGCAAAATAACTATTATCCAGATATGGATAATAGCTCATTTGCCCATTATTAAATTAAACATAAATAAAGTAAATAAAATCCATTCTACTTACCCCTGCCACCATGAAGGGCATCCTCGACAGCCAATCAAGGCCATGTCCTCCGATGCCAGCAAGAAAACATACAAAAATACAATCTAATGGCCCCTAACCCCTTAATCACTTTAGCGGCTAATTACCGCTATAGTAATTAAGGGGTTAACCCACCCTCCCCTACTACCCACTCAGGAGGCCTAACCACCCTCCCCAGGCAACTACCCAACCCCCCACGATTCATTGGTACATCATGCCCATATTACAGTATATGGGCATGATTTAACACTAGAGCAATAAATGTTGAAGCTAAAAAAAACAGGCCCAAAATACAACACATTACATAAAAAAATCAACACATTACAAATGCCAGTAAACCAATTGATTGGCACAGTCGGTACATCATGCCCATATAAGATGGGCATGATTTAACACTATGCCAGTCAATGGTCAACCTACAAAAAATTCAATCACCAATAATATCCAGTGCAATCCAAACAATAACCAAATAAACAAAAATAAACATGGCAATAAACTGGCGATACGCTGCCGATAAGTGGCTTATCGCTGCTTACTGCATAGGCCCCTAAGTCTCTTTGGAGTTAGATACCAACGAAAAATTCTTTTATATATATTTTCTTTAGTCGTAGTTAGTACAAAGAGACTTTTTTGAGGTTAACTCACAAATGTTTTCCCAGTCTTCACTAGTGATTGCCATATTTAGATTCTTTTCCTTTCCTATTGTGGGCTGATATAACTCCCTCCTGGATCAATTCTTGGTAAAGACATGAGATAAGACCATTTTGATATTTCCTATTTCTTCAGAGACTTAAAAAAATTGTAGAGGGTGGAAAGACTGAGCTGGGCTGTGTACTCCTGTAAGGAATCGAGGAACACGTCCTTTGCGACGTGTTCCCTCCGTACCTGTCATATCTCAGACCTCCGCTCTGGCACCAGTGCGTGCGTGCACCCCTGCTCTGCTTACAGAGCATGCGCGCACGCTCAACTCTTCTAGAGTGCAACAGAGCTTAGCTCCACCCCCTCGGACACGCCGCACTTCTCACGCGCGCGGCATGCACACGTTACAACGTGCACCGTTCCCCCGCTGCGTGGCAAGAACTTGTTTAGCCCACTTGTCTCCTGCATCCAATCCTCGCCTACGTGGAGGCCACGCCTCCGCTCTGTCTCCTTTGCTACTCGTTTCTGGGTGCTACTTAAACCCTGCAGTTCCTCTCATACCTTGCTGAGCATAACATCTTGTTGCCTTAAGCTCCTACGTCTGTTGTGACTTGCTCCTTGTCCTGTGTTTTCTTGAAGTTAACCCTTCGTGTACCGACCAGGCTTGTCCTCTCTGGCTATTGACCCCGGCTTACCCTCAACTCTGCGGATCTCTCCAACCCAGACCACGGCTATACTGACTTCCACGATTCTGATCTTTCCAACCACAGACTATGGCTAACGGAGTTTGACTATTCTGAACTCTATACTCCAAGACCCACTCTCTCCAACCCAGACCTGGCTACGTTTGACAATCCGCCTGCCCGGCATACTTACTTTGCTGTGGGTGCGTGGTTTGCTACTTCCCCACCTCAGTACCGGGGTCCTGTCTTGACACGGAGCTTGGGGGCGTGGTGCACGTGTCACATGCGAGCTCTGCGTGCAGTCAGTGTGCGTCATGATCCGGGGCGGAGCCAGTGTCTTAATAATAACTATTATAACTAATATTATAACTATTATAAATAATAACTATTTAAATGCTAGCACACTTAGGAAATTTTACACCCCTCGGCGGTTCGCGCACGCGCAGTTGGTTCCGTTTTTTGCAGCCTCGTTATTCCTCGCTTACCTGATCCTTTTGGATGGCTGCATTATATATGTGAGTGTTTCCTAACATGCATAGATGTATTTCCTAAGTGTGCTAGCATTTAAATAGTTAAATAATGGCTGTTTTATGTACTTTGAGAGTTCGAAACCTTGCGCAAACGCAGTTGGTTTTCAATGGAGATTTCCTTGCGTTCCATTAACCATAGATGCGTGTCAGATACACGCAGGTACTCCAGAGCTGCAGCAACCGCTGAGTTGCTGACAGGTACACAAGGGGTTAAACAACATGGATGGGAGGAGTGATTAAGTTAATTATTTCTTGCACCTGTACACTTAATGGGTTTTTAGGTATATATGTGTGTTCGTTCTCACTCTGTAAATCACATCACCTTGATAAAGGTCCCGTTTGTGGACCGAAACGTTGGAATGATGTCTTGTTGATTCAATACAATATTTTGACTACTATTTGGAGTGCTGCCTCTGATATTTCATCTTGATGCGGTATCGTATTGCCTACATTATTTTGTAGGATTTGCACCCAGTATTTTGTTGATCCAGACGGAGTGCTTGTGGTTCTTTCAAACTGCTATACCTACTTATGAACTAAGTGCACCCTCATTATATATCTCTTGACCCTGCTGACATCCAGGGCAGGAGCTTTTTTTCAACAGTTTTTTGTGACTTTTGACGCATTTATTGGTGATTCATGGAGGATTTTGATGATGTTACTGGCATATTCTCAGGGATCTCAGAGACTGTGAGTTTTAGCGATACTGAAATTGCACAAATTAGATATACTGATGACATTGCAGCCGTTTTTGGACCTGACAAACAATCGGATGTGTTCAATGATCTTGTTAAATTGCAGAAAAAAGAAGTTGACTTTTATTTACATGGTGTAACCATTTCGATTTACCACAAGGAGGGTCTCATTCCTAAGGGCTTCCGAGTGAGTAATCAGCCTTCCATTGGCCGGGGGGACCCCACTTTTTGTAAGAAGTGGATTGGTATCCTCAATAAATGTTCCTTCGATTTAATGATCCTAGTTATAGAACAGTCAAGTAAGGAATTGATCAAAATCAGAAACGACATTGATACTGCTGCGGCTCAGTTTATTCGAGCATTTGCCCGTTCTGTGCCGCAGCAGTAGCCTGGCGCGCGCCCGAGTGTGACGGGCGCGCGCCGAAGCAGCGGAAGAGCGCCCTCCGATCGGGGCGCTCTCCCTACCGCTGCCGGGTCCGCCGGGTCCCCCGGAACCCCCTGCCGCTGCCCCGCGATCGCGGGACACCAGGGCTCCCTCGGGGAGTCCCTGGACACGCGTGCAGGGGGCGCACGCTCCCGATGACGCGTGACCGCGCGTCTATGACGCGCGGCACGCCGAGGGGCGGCCACTAGCAAGCCGGGAGATTTCCCGGCTTGCGGTACCGACCACACTTCAATAAAGTGTGTCGGTAGTGTACAATCACACAACAACATGGTGACACCTTAGACACAGATACGTCCACTAATTGGCTAGAAAAGATCCAAAACACTATTGATATTCACCGTGATAATTTGATTAAATATAAGAGAGAAAAACTAAAAGTGGCAAAAGCAGATTACACGGATAGACGCGTATATAGATGGTTGCTAGGCATTAATGAACCCAAACAATATAAGGGCAAACAAAGAAGGTTTTTTTCTAAACACAAAAAAACACCAGCCACTAGTGGCACCTGTAACACAAGTGACACTGATGCTTCTGATAGTCAGGATAACTTGGTAGCTGGGTCGTCCTCTTTTTTAGGACAAGGAAACCCCCCCCCACATTCCCAAACCAGGCGTGTCAGGCGCAAAACAAGGAGGGGTGGATACAAGCACAAGATATCCTTTAAGACAGACAACATCCAGGGGCACAAACAAACACAAGACCTAGGGTGTGTAGTTTTTAACATGTGTAGCCCTTTTTGTGAACCGGCTGACCCACCCAATATCACATTGGCCCCTCGTGGTCTAACCGGTCCCTTTCCCTGCAACACACCTGCTCTAAGGGACTACTGGTACTGCATAACCTGTGTGGCTCCAGGAGATCTGAGCCTCCGCTAGCTGGGAGCCTGGGGAAAACCCTTACCCTTACTTGGTGCAGCGCCTCCACTTACCCAGGATCCCCCGTTAGGAAAGATAGCCCTGAGTAAGAAATACAATAACACTTATAGATAAACAATACTAACTCTTTACTTAACACACATATAACACATTACATAGCATAACCATAACCAGATGCTCTACCCGCATCACATCAACCCAATGTCTGGTGTACCCCACCCAGTGTCCTGTGATCACCCCACACCCAATGTCTCGTAACTCCTACGGAGGTCGTGGGTGACTGCGCAGTCACTATATTAAGCTAGGGCCCAGTTGGTGCACTTTATAAGAATGAAGATACCTTCCGAGCACTCCGATGCTCGGGACCGCAACTTTCTTCTCAAAGGGTCAGACGTCCGTCTGATCCTTTCCAGGTACTCTGCCGGTGGACCCCAACGAGGGTCCCACCGCTCAACGGGAACTGCAACCGGACCACGGCAACACCAACCGCGTGGGAACAGCAACCGCCGCTATCCCTATCAGTAACCACTGCTAGAGCGACAGCAACCCTAACCTAGGGCCTGTCCCTGAGGAACCGCAACCTGGGATGGCTTGAGGGAAACTCCTAGGGCCTGTGGACATAACCTGCCCCCCCCTTCCCCTAGCTACCCAGTCCTAACTGTAACTGCTACTAACTATTCCCAACTCACCTGCAGCTGACACACCGCACACACTGTCAGCCTGCAGGGATCCACACTGCACACACACTGCACGCACTGTGCCCAGCACATACAGCGACACTACTCACAGGCAGCTGCAATCACACACAGCCCCTGGATCCCGCAGCAAACACACTGCTAGCACACCGTGCCTCTTTGACAGTGCCCACAGCACTCTCCGCTGCGACACTGCCAAACCAGCACCTTCCACACTCAAGGGCCACCTCCCTAGTTAAGGCGTCCCTCCTCAGTCTAAGGCGTCCCTCTTCAGTTACCCCCTACCCTTACCCGGGAATTGGGGCCTGCCTGGGGATCTAGGGAGAACCCTTACCTGATGCAGGAGCCACGCGCTCCCTGCACCCTTCCTACTCCTTCCTTCTCCTCTGCCTGACTGTCTGTTGCAAAGCCCGGGAAATGTATCTCTTTTCCCGGGCTGAGCTTCCTTCAGCCCTATTGGCCACTAGGGAGCACCTGACCTCTGCCTCCCTAAGCCTCCTGGGAATTGTAGTTCCCAGGGGCTGCCTAATGCATTGGGGCCGCGTGCGCGCTTCCCTTGCGCATGCGCGAACTCTCAATGGCCGCCGCAAGCTCTCTCTTCCCTGTCCTGCCCTCGCGCGATCTCTCTGGGGCCTTCCCTGCACTTTGCGCCTACTGCGCATGCGCGAACTAACGCGCAATGGCGGCGCCCTCTGCCTAAGCCGCCCAGCCGGTGACAACGCGATCGCGGCCTTAGCGACGGCCCGATCGCGTCCCCGGCAACCAGCCTGCACCGCTCCCTGCACTGGCCCCCACCCTCGCGAAGTGCCGGCGGGTCCGTCACAGCCTCCGGCAGCACCCGCTACCGCACGGCACTCGCGGAGAGGGGCCAGGCAGCTCAAATTTACCTCGGGGCTACATTCTCCCCTTCGCAGAATCCCAACGCCCTCGCTTGGGTAGCAACCATACAGTGGGTTATATAATGGAAAATGCATTGCAACCGATACATCACATACAAGCAATTCCCCATTTGTACCCAACATCATCCCCGCATGGATACCCGAGGCCAGCTGAGTCTCAGATTGGAGTGCCCCTAACAGACTGGGTGAGGGTATCCCACCTTGACTCCTGTGAGTCTGTTGGAGCTTTAGACCTGCCCCTTGCAAAAACCCACCTTCGCCTCGCGAAAAAAATAGTACGGGGTCCTGGGTATTGACCCTTTCCGGTTCCTCCGGTCTCGTCTCACGGGAGACAGAGAGGCTCAGTCTCTTTCCTCGATCCACCACATGGCGAACATAGCACTCCATCGCGCACCTGGGAGAGGCCACAACTACCAGAGCGGTCTCAACAGAGTCTTTGTCCGCTCCAACAATCCCTTTAACGGTGACTTCGTCCGCGGACGGCACCACTTCTTCGGGTAGGCCCGTTTGGAGACTCCTCTCACAGGAGTATGGGTCGCTCCGGTCCGCTACACCGGATCCCTTGATGAGGTCGGAGTCGTTCCACGATCCGCAGAGATCTTCTGGGGGAGACACCTCCACCAGGACGCGATGCCGGGGTGAGCCCATCGCCCGGGTGACCCTACCTTTGGAGTCACCAGGCTCCACGATCACCGGGGAGCTCACACCCGACACCCCTGGGGCAGTCAACTTACCCCGGTCGGTATTGGCGGGTACTGATCCCACGCCTGGGACCGCTGGTACCTCGTTGATAGGCCGGACTGGCCGTTGCAGGGCACACGGGCCCACATCATGGTCTGGATCAGTTGAGGCGGTTGCCTCGGTGACCTCACTGGAGTGGTCCGCCGGCAGGCGCATCACCACGCTCGGTGGGTCGCTAGAATCATCACACATAGGCGGGGGTACAAGCACCTTACCCTGGCCTTCCGGAATCTGGGGTTCTGGTCTCGGTGGTTCCTGCTCGGGAACCGGGTCTGGAACCGACATCTGGGGTTCCGACGTCTGGAGCTCCGCCTTCAGCGGCTCCGCCTCAGCGTCTGGCAAGTTCACTTGGGCACACGGGCCCTCCACCACCTCCATCGCTGAAGTGGAAAAATTAGTAGCGGCTTCACCCACCTCGGTATCACCATCAGGCGCCTCTTTCTCCGCAGGTTCCGCCCTCAGAGGTTCCTGCTCTTCCTTCTCAGGGAAAGAATAATCCAGTTCTGCTACAGTGTCCTCCCCCACTGGCAGCTCGGTAGGCTGCGGCAGTTTGGGTTGCAGGAACTGCGCCGCACAGTCAGGGCACTCGGGCCCTCGGGTCAGTTCACCCACAGGACACTCACATTCATGCAGACGGCCGTGCAGGCATTCTTCCCCGTCTACCACGGTCATCGTGAGGGCGACGGCTAACTCAGGGGACCCGTCCGCCCAGCCACCAGTCGCTTTCCAGTCTCTTAAGGCACACGGGCACACCACCATTGACAAGTCTAAATGGGGGGCCCGTACGATTCTATACAGCCAAGGGTGCTTTTCTCGGCATCCCTTGCTTTCCTTAGTGGGAACAGAATTGGCTGATTTCTGCTCACGACACTCCCTCCCCCTGGTGGACTCTAGAGGAAAAGCAGCACAGTCTTTTGGGGAATGTTGCAAACTCTGTTCTGAGTCACTCACAGTGTGGGGGCGGGGCTCTGGCTTTCCCGCCAGTCCTGGGAGAAGGGTTGCAACATTTTCCTGTGCATGCTGGCAGTCAGCCGCACACGTGCCATTTGGATTTGGCGGGAGCCGCCATTTTAGGTGGGGCTCACGGTCAATGTCTATAGGGCTCTCGGTGCAGGTAGAAACTGCCAAGTCAGGGTAGATAAAGGGGCACCCATCAGTCGGACCCCCAGGCAAATTTAAGAACTTAGGGCCATCTTCCTCGCTTAGGGTCTGGCCTACATATATCAGGACAGTACTCCATTGCACGGTGTCATCATACCTTCGCCCTCTGACCCACGTACCCGACAGTCCAGGGAGCTTCCGAACCTGCGCCTGGACATCTAACAAGGGCACGCCAGCCGGGACTGCCCCCACGGCAACCACGCGGTTAGGATTCACGTTTACTTTCAAGGCCCAAGCGTAGACCTCCTGCTTTGAGAGCACCCACATGGTGGAACAAAAATAGGACACAATTTTAGCAAAAACATGTACAGGGCACCCCAGGTCTGATCTCTCAGCAGCGCCTCCAAATGTAGCCCTTTTTGTGAACCGGCTGACCCACCCAATATCACATTGGCCCCTCGTGGTCTAACCGGTCCCTTTCCCTGCAACACACCTGCTCTAAGGGACTACTGGTACTGCATAACCTGTGTGGCTCCAGGAGATCTGAGCCTCCGCTAGCTGGGAGCCTGGGGAAAACCCTTACCCTTACTTGGTGCAGCGCCTCCACTTACCCAGGATCCCCCGTTAGGAAAGATAGCCCTGAGTAAGAAATACAATAACACTTATAGATAAACAATACTAACTCTTTACTTAACACACATATAACACATTACATAGCATAACCATAACCAGATGCTCTACCCGCATCACATCAACCCAATGTCTGATGTACCCCACCCAGTGTCCTGTGATCACCCCACACCCAATGTCTCGTAACTCCTACGGAGGTCGTGGGTGACTGCGCAGTCACTATATTAAGCTAGGGCCCAGTTGGTGCACTTTATAAGAATGAAGATACCTTCCGAGCACTCCGATGCTCGGGACCGCAACTTTCTTCTCAAAGGGTCAGACGTCCGTCTGATCCTTTCCAGGTACTCTGCCGGTGGACCCCAACGAGGGTCCCACCGCTCAACGGGAACTGCAACCGGACCACGGCAACACCAACCGCGTGGGAACAGCAACCGCCGCTATCCCTATCAGTAACCACTGCTAGAGCGACAGCAACCCTAACCTAGGGCCTGTCCCTGAGGAACCGCAACCTGGGATGGCTTGAGGGAAACTCCTAGGGCCTGTGGACATAACCTGCCCCCCCCTTCCCCTAGCTACCCAGTCCTAACTGTAACTGCTACTAACTATTCCCAACTCACCTGCAGCTGACACACCGCACACACTGTCAGCCTGCAGGGATCCACACTGCACACACACTGCACGCACTGTGCCCAGCACATACAGCGACACTACTCACAGGCAGCTGCAATCACACACAGCCCCTGGATCCCGCAGCAAACACACTGCTAGCACACCGTGCCTCTTTGACAGTGCCCACAGCACTCTCCGCTGCGACACTGCCAAACCAGCACCTTCCACACTCAAGGGCCACCTCCCTAGTTAAGGCGTCCCTCCTCAGTCTAAGGCGTCCCTCTTCAGTTACCCCCTACCCTTACCCGGGAATTGGGGCCTGCCTGGGGATCTAGGGAGAACCCTTACCTGATGCAGGAGCCACGCGCTCCCTGCACCCTTCCTACTCCTTCCTTCTCCTCTGCCTGACTGTCTGTTGCAAAGCCCGGGAAATGTATCTCTTTTCCCGGGCTGAGCTTCCTTCAGCCCTATTGGCCACTAGGGAGCACCTGACCTCTGCCTCCCTAAGCCTCCTGGGAATTGTAGTTCCCAGGGGCTGCCTAATGCATTGGGGCCGCGTGCGCGCTTCCCTTGCGCATGCGCGAACTCTCAATGGCCGCCGCAAGCTCTCTCTTCCCTGTCCTGCCCTCGCGCGATCTCTCTGGGGCCTTCCCTGCACTTTGCGCCTACTGCGCATGCGCGAACTAACGCGCAATGGCGGCGCCCTCTGCCTAAGCCGCCCAGCCGGTGACAACGCGATCGCGGCCTTAGCGACGGCCCGATCGCGTCCCCGGCAACCAGCCTGCACCGCTCCCTGCACTGGCCCCCACCCTCGCGAAGTGCCGGCGGGTCCGTCACAGCCTCCGGCAGCACCCGCTACCGCACGGCACTCGCGGAGAGGGGCCAGGCAGCTCAAATTTACCTCGGGGCTACACATGTCCAATTACATACTTCAACCTGCTGAACTTAGACTTTTGAATAAAGGATTATCGTTTATTCCCACCTTCAAACAAGATCCCTTTGATTGGGAAATTGATTTATATCGACTAAATAGGCAACTAAAACTAAAAGATTTTTTTAGTAAAACCACCACCAATGTGGCTAATACTGATTCCACTGATTATGCTGGTAAATTTAAACCTCGCAGTGTTTTTGACCCCCAAACACATAACCATAGTATACATACGTTTATGCATATGGTAGAATTAGATACTAGAGAAAAACTTAAAAAATACAAAACTTGTTTCTCTAATCTGTCCAGGGAAGAACATGCAGCTATTAAATCTCTTAAAACAAACATAGAGATCATTATTAGATCAGCGGATAAGGGAGGGGGTGTGGTAGTTATGCCCTATACTTATTAGAAAAAAGAAATTGAGAACCAACTTGGGGTTAACATACAATACAAATTGTTAACCATGGATCCAACAATAGGTTATAAAAGGGAAATTGATTCCATTCTCAATCTGGGCCTCACAAATGGATGGATCTCCGAGGAGACCAGTGAATTTCTTACACAACCCTATCCCATTACTCCAGTCATATACATCTTACCGAAAATACATAAATCTATCACATCACCACCAGGTAGGCCTATCATTTCGGCCAGGGGGTCACTAACTCATCCCCTCTCCCAATATGTAGATTTTTTTCTACAACCCATGGTAGCCAAAATGAGTACTTATATTAAAGATACTACTGATTTTATTAACAAGTTAAGTACTTTCACTGATGTTTCAGACGAGACCATTTTGGCTACCATGGATGTTGCAAGCTTGTACTCTAATATTAACCATATTGACGGTATACATGCAAGCAGGGAACACCTCCTAGAATGCGCTACATCTTGTGGTCCTCCCATAGAATTTTTGCTGCTACTCATGGATGTAATTTTACACAAAAATTACTTTAAATTCGAAAAGAACTTCTATTTACAGCTCATGGGTACAGCGATGGGGTCCAACATGGCCCCATCGTACGCGAATCTGTTCATGGATTCGTACGAACAGAAACATTTTTTTGGGAATCAGTTATATAACCCCCCGGTTACGTGGCTGCAGGCAGGGCTTGCGGACCCCAAAGTTACCTGGCTGCAGGCAGGCCTTGCGGACCCCCCAGTTACATGGCTGCAGGCAGGGCTTGCGGACCCCAAGGTTACCTGGCTGCAGGCAGGGCTTGCGGACCCCTTGGCTGCAGGCTGGGCTTGCGGACCCCCCCGGTTACGTGGCTGCAGGCAGGGCTTGCGGACCCCCCCGGTTACGTGGCTGCAGGCAGGCCTTGCGGACCCCCCAGTTACGTGGCTGCAGGCAGGGCTTGCGGACCCCCCCCCCCGTTACCTGGCTGCAGACAGGGCTTGAGGACCCCCCGGTTACCTAGCTGCAGGCAGGGCTTGCGGACCCCCTGACTGCAGGCAGGGCTCGCGGACCCCCCGGTTTACCTGGCTGCAGGCAGGGCTTGCGGACCCCCCAGTTTACCTGGCTGCAGGCAGGGCTTGCAGACCCCCCCAGTTTACCTGGCTGCAGGCAGGGCTTGCGGACCCCCCGGTTTACCTGGCTGCAGGCAGGGCTTGCGGACCCCCCGGTTACCTGGCTACAGGCAGGGCTTGCGGACCCCCTGGCTGCAGGCAGGGCTTGCGGACCCCCTGGCTGCAGGCAGGGCTTGCGGACCCCCTGGCTGCAGGCAGGGCTTGCAGACCCCCTGGCTGCAGGCAGGGCTTGCGGACCCCCTGGCTGCAGACAGGGCTTGCGGACCCCCTGGTTACCTGGCTGCAGGCATGGCTTGCGGACCCTCTGGCTGCAGGCAGGGCTTGCGGACCCTCTGGCTGCAGGCAGGGCTTGCGGACCCCCTGGCTGCAGGCAGGGCTTGCGGACCCCCTGGTTACCTGGCTGCAGGCAGGGCTTGCGGACCCCCCTCACCCCCCCGGTTACCTGGCTGCAGGCAGGGCTTGCGGACCCCCTCCCCCCCTGCTTACCTGGCTGCAGGCAGGGCTTGCGGACCCCCCCGGTTACCTGGCTGCAGGCAGGGCTTGCGGACCCCCCGGTTACCTGGCTGCAGGCAGGGCTTGCGGCCTCCCCCGGTTACCTGTCTGCAGGCAGGGCTTGCTGACCCCCCCGGTTACCTGTCTGCAGGCAGGGCTTGCGGACCCCCGGTTACCTGGCTGCAGGCAGGGCTTGCGGACCCCCCGGTTACCTGGCTGCAGACAGGGCTTGCGGACCCCCCGATTACGTGGCTGCAGGCAGGGCTTGCGGACCCCCCGGTTACCTGGCTGCAGGCAGGGCTTGCTGACCCCCCCGGTTACTTGGCTGCAGGCAGGGCTTGCGGACCCCCCGGTTACGTGGCTGCAGGCAGGGCTTGCGGACCCCCGGTTACCTGGCTGCAGGCAGGGCTTGCGGACCCTTGCGGAGACAGGGTGGGAGGGAGTGAGACAGGGTGGGAGGGAGTGAGACAGGGTGGGAGGTAGTGAGACAGGGTGAGACAGGGTGAGACAGGGTGGGAGACAGGGTGAGACAGGGTGAGACAGGGTGAGACAGGGTGGGAGGGAGGGAGGGAGGGAGACAGGGTGGGAGGGAGGGAGACACGGTGAGACAGGGTGAGACAGGGTGGGAGGGAGGGAGACAGGGTGAGACAGGGTGGGAGGGAGGGAGACAGGGTGAGACAGGGTGGGAGGGAGGGAGACAGGGTGAGACAGGGTGGGAGGGAGGGAGACAGGGTGAGACAGGGTGGGAGGGAGGGAGACAGGGTGAGACAGGGTGGGAGGGAGGGAGACAGGGTGAGACAGGGTGGGAGGGAGGGAGACAGGGTGAGACTGGGAGGGAGGGAGACAGGGTGAGACAGGGTGGGAGGGAGGGAGACAGGGTGAGACAGGGTGGGAGGGAGGGAGACAGGGTGAGACAGGGTGGGAGGGAGGGAGACAGGGTGAGACAGGGTGGGAGGGAGGGAGACAGGGTGAGACAGGGTGAGACAGGGTGGGAGGGAGGGAGACAGGGTGAGACAGGGAGGGAGGGAGACAGGGAGGGAGGGTGGGAGACAGGGTGAGACAGGGGGGGAGGGAGGGAGACAGGGTGAGACAGGGAGGGAGACAGGGTGAGACAGGGTGGGAGTGAGACAGGGTGAGACAGGGTGGGAGGGAGACAGGGTGGGAGGGAGGGAGACATGGTGAGACAGGGTGAGACAGGGTGGGAGGGAGACAGACAGGGTGAGACAGGGAGGGAGGGAGGTAGACAGGGTGAGACAGGGAGGGAGGGAGACAGGGTGAGACAGGAGGGGATGACGACAGGGTGAGACAGGGAGGGAGACAGGGTGAGACAGGGTGGGAGGGAGGGAGACAGGGTGAGACAGGTTGGGAGGGAGGGAGACAGGGTGAGACAGGGTGGGAGGGAGGGAGACAGGGGGAGACAGGGAGGGAGGGAGGGAGGTAGACAGGGAGGGAGGGAGGGAGACAGGGGGAGACAGGAGGGGAGGGAGACAGGGTGAGACAGGGAGGGAGACAGGGTGAGACAGGGTGGGAGGGAGACAGGGTGAGAGGGTGAGAGGGAGACAGGGTGAGACAGGGTGGGAGGGAGGGAGACAGGGTGAGACTTGGGAGGGAGACAGGGTGGGAGGGAGGGAGACAGGGTGAGACAGGGTGGGAGGGAGGGAGACAGGGTGAGACAGGGTGGGAGGGAGGGATACAGGGTGAGACAGGGTGGGGGGGAGGGAGACAGGGTGAGACAGGGTGGGAGGGAGGGAGACAGGGTGGGAGACAGGGTGGGAGGGAGGGAGAGGGAGGGAGGGAGAGGGAGGGAGGGAGACAGGGTGAGACAGGGTGGGAGGGAGGGAGACAGGGTGGGAGGGAGGGAGACCGGGTGGGAGGGGGTGAGATAGCGTGAGACAGGGTGGGAAGGAGGGAGACAGGGTGAGACAGGGTGAGACAGGGTGGGAGGGAGGGAGACAGGGTGAGACAGGGTGGGAGGGAGGGAGACAGGGTGAGACAGGGTGAGACAGGGTGAGACAGGGTGAGACAGGGTGAGACAGGGTGAGACAGGGTGGGAGGGAGGGAGACATGAGACAGGGAGGGAGGGTGAGACAGGGTGGGAGGGAGGGAGGGTGAGACAGGGTGGGAGGGAGGGAGACAGGGTGAGACAGGGATTTTCACATTCCTGTTCTCTTACCTACTGCGCCTAGGTCATCTTCAATATATATATATATATATATATATGAATATATATATATATATATATATATATATATATATATATATATATATATATATATATATATATATATATATATAAATACAACTGTATGCTCATCTGCATGTCTTAGGCAGGTCTGCAACCCCGCCTTTCCCGGTTGCAGACCTGCCTAAGACATGCAGATGAGCATGCAGTTGTATTTGCATATTTGCTTTCCTGTGGAGGGTTTTTGTCACTTTTTTTACTCACCATAACTTAACTCAGTATTATGGTATAGCCTATCCCATAGCCTCTTATGCATATCCAGTTAAAATCAACCCCACACTGATGAGACCCATCAAGGTCAAAACAGCTGTCTGTGGGTGGTTTTCTGGGTATGCACCTTAACCCTGGCTGTGCTCAAAGCTGTGACCATGCAGCAAGCTTAAGCCTATAGGGAACCATGTTAAAAATGGTTTTTGAGGCAAAAAGTGACACTGTGTGCTCATTTGCATGTCATCTCCCAGAATCCCTTGCTGCAGTGGAAGTGCTGTATGCTGGGTGATAATGGGGAAAGGCGGGGTTGCAGACCTGCCTAAGACATGCAGATGAGCATACAGTTGTATTTGCATATTTGCTTTCCTGTGGAGGGTTTTTGTCACTTTTTTTACTCACCATAACTTAACTCAGTATTATGGTATATATATATATATATATATATATATATATATATATATATATATATATATATATATATATATATATATATATATATATATATATATAGCAGTTTGAAAGAACCACAAGCACTCCGTCTGGATCAACAAAATACTGGGTGCAAATCCTATAAAATAATGTAGGCAATACGATACCGCATCAAGATGAAATATCAGAGGCAGCACTCCAAATGGTAGTCAAAATATTGTATTGAATCAACAAGACATCATTCCAACGTTTCGGTCCTCAAACGGGACCTTTATCAAGGTGATGTGATTTACAGAGTGAGAACGAACACACGTATATACCTAAAAACCCATTAAGTGTACAGGTGCAAGAAATAATGAACTTAATCACTCCTCCCATCCATGTTGTTTAACCCCTTGTGTACCTGTCAGCAACTCAGCGGTTGCTGCAGCTCTGGAGTACCTGCGTGTATCTGACACGCATCTATGGTTAATGGAACGCAAGGAAATCTCCATTGAAAACCAACTGCGTTTGCGCAAGGTTTCGAACTCTCAAAGTACATAAAACAGCCATTATTTAACTATTTAAATGCTAGCACACTTAGGAAATTTTACACCCCTCGGCAGTTCGCGCACGCGCAGTTGGTTCCGTTTTTTGCAGCCTCGTTATTCCTCGCTTACCTGATCCTATTGGATGGCTGCATTATATATGTGAGTGTTTCCTAACATGCATAGATGTATTTCCTAAGTGTGCTAGCATTTAAATAGTTAAATAATGGCTGTTTTATGTACTTTGAAAGTTCGAAACCTTGCGCAAACGCAGTTGGTTTTCAATGGAGATTTCCTTGCGTTCCATTAACCATAGATGCGTGTCAGATACACGCAGGTACTCCAGAGCGGCAGCAACCGCTGAGTTGCTGACAGGTACACAAGGGGTTAAACAACATGGATGGGAGGAGTGATTAAGTTCATTATTTCTTGCACCTGTACACTTAATGGGTTTTTAGGTATATATGTGTGTTCGTTCTCACTCTGTAAATCACATCACCTTGATAAAGGTCCCGTTTGTGGACCGAAACGTTGGAATGATGTCTTGTTGATTCAATACAATATTTTGACTACCATTTGGAGTGCTGCCTCTGATATTTCATCTTGATGCGGTATCGTATTGCCTACATTATTTTATAGGATTTGCACCCAGTATTTTGTTGATCCAGACGGAGTGCTTGTGGTTCTTTCAAACTGCTATACCTACTTATGAACTAAGTGCACCCTCATTATATATCTCTTGACCCTGCTGACATCCAGGGCAGGAGCTTTTTTTCAACAGTTTTTTGTGACTTTTGACGCATTTATTGGTGATTCATGGAGGATTTTGATGATGTTACTGGCATATTCTCAGGGATCTCAGAGACTGTGAGTTTTAGCGATACTGAAATTGCACAAATTAGATATACTGATGACATTGCAGCCGTTTTTGGACCTGACAAACCTTCTGATGTGTTCAATGATCTTGTTAAATGGCAGAAAAAAGAAGTTGACTTTTATTTACATGGTGTAACCATTTCGATTTACCACAAGGAGGGTCTCATTCCTAAGGGCTTCCGAGTGAGTAATCAGCCTTCCATTGGCTGGGGGGACCCCACTTTTTGTAAGAAGTGGATTGGTATCCTCAATAAATGTTCCTTCGATTTAATGATCCTAGTTATAGAACAGTCAAGTAAGGAATTGATCAAAATCAGAAACGACATTGATACAATCACACAACAACATGGTGACACCTTAGACACAGATACGTCCACTAATTGGCTAGAAAAGATCCAAAACACTATTGATATTCACCGTGATAATTTGATTAAATATAAGAGAGAAAAACTAAAAGTGGCAAAAGCAGATTACACGGATAGACGCGTATATAGATGGTTGCTAGGCATTAATGAACCCAAACAATCTAAGGGCAAACAAAGAAGATTTTTTTCTAAACACAAAAAAACACCAGCCACTAGTGGCACCTGTAACACAAGTGACACTGATGCTTCCGATAGTCAGAATAACTTGGTAGCTGGGTCGTCCTCTTTTTTAGGACAAGGAAACCCCCCCCCCCCCCCCACATTCCCAAACCAGGCGTGTCAGGCGCAAAACAAGGAGGGGTGGATACAAGCACAAGATATCCTTTAAGACAGACAACATCCAGGGGCACAAACAAACACAAGACCTAGGGTGTGTAGTTTTTAACATGTCCAATTACATACTTCAACCTGCTGAACTTAGACTTTTGAATAAAGGATTATCGTTTATTCCCACCTTCAAACAAGATCCCTTTGATTGAGAAATTGATTTATATCGACTAAATAGGCAACTAAAACTAAAAGATTTTTTTAGTAAAACCACCACCAATGTGGCTAATACTGATTCCACTGATTATGCTGGTAAATTTAAACCTCGCAGTGTTTTTGACCCCCAAACACATAACCATAGTATACATACGTTTATGCATATGGTAGAATTAGATACTAGAGAAAAACTTAAAAAATACAAAACTAGTTTCTCTAATCTGTCCAGGGAAGAACATGCAGCTATTAAATCTCTTAAAACAAACACAGAGATCATTATTAGATCAGCGGATAAGGGAGGGGGTGTGGTAGTTATGCCCTATACTTATTACAAAAAAGAAATTGAGAACCAACTTGGGGTTAACATACAATACAAATTGTTAACCATGGATCCAACAATAGGTTATAAAAGGGAAATTGATTCCATTCTCAATCTGGGCCTCACAAATGGATGGATCTCCGAGGAGATCAGTGAATTTCTTACACAACCCTATCCCATTACTCCAGTCATATACATCTTACCGAAAATACATAAATCTATCACATCACCACCAGGTAGGCCTATCATTTCGGCCAGGGGGTCACTAACTCATCCCCTCTCCCAATATGTAGATTTTTTTCTACAACCCATTGTAGCCAAAATGAGTACTTATATTAAAGATACTACTGATTTTATTAACAAGTTAAGTACTTTCACTGATGTTTCAGACGAGACCATTTTGGCTACCATGGATGTTGCAAGCTTGTACTCTAATATTAACCATATTGACGGTATACATGCAAGCAGGGAACACCTCCTAGAATGCGCTACATCTTGTGGTCCTCCCATAGAATTTTTGCTGCTACTCATGGATGTAATTTTACACAAAAATTACTTTAAATTCGAAAAGAACTTCTATTTACAGCTCATGGGTACAGCGATGGGGTCCAACATGGCCCCATCGTACGCGAATCTGTTCATGGATTCGTACGAACAGAAACATTTTTTTGGGAATCAGTTATATAACCCCCCGGTTACGTGGCTGCAGGCAGGGCTTGCGGACCCCAAGGTTACCTGGCTGCAGGCAGGGCTTGCGGACCCCAAGGTTACCTGGCTGCAGGCAGGGCTTGCGGACCCCTTGGCTGCAGGCAGGGCTTGCGGACCCCCCCGGTTACGTGGCTGCAGGCAGGGCTTGCGGACCCCCTGGTTACGTGGCTGCAGGCAGGCCTTGCGGACCCCCCAGTTACGTGGCTGCAGGCAGGGCTTGCGGACCCCAAGATTACCTGGCTGCACGCAGGGCTTGCGGACCCCCCCCCCCCGTTACCTGGCTGCAGACAGGGCTTGAGGACCCCCCGGTTACCTAGCTGCAGGCAGGGCTTGCGGACCCCCTGACTGCAGGCAGGGCTTGCGGACCACCGGTTTACCTGGCTGCAGGCAGGGCTTGCGGACCCCCCCAGTTTACCTGGCTGCAGGCAGGGCTTGCAGACCCCCCAGTTTACCTGGCTGCAGGCAGGGCTTGCGGACCCCCCGGTTTACCTGGCTGCAGGCAGGCTTGCGGACCCCCCGGTTACCTGGCTACAGGCAGGGCTTGCGGACCCCCTGGCTGCAGGCAGGGCTTGCGGACCCCCTGGCTGCAGGCAGGGCTTGCGGACCCCCTGGCTGCAGACAGGGCTTGCGGACCCCCTGGTTACCTGGCTGCAGGCATGGCTTGCGGACCCTCTGGCTGCAGGCAGGGCTTGCGGACCCCCTGGCTGCAGGCAGGGCTTGCGGACCCCCCGGTTACCTGGCTGCAGGCAGGGCTTGCGGACCCCCCTCACCCCCCCCGGTTACCTGGCTGCAGGCAGGGCTTGCGGACCCCCTCCCCCCCCGCTTACCTGGCTGCAGGCAGGGCTTGCGGACCCCCCCGGTTACCTGGCTGCAGGCAGGGCTTGCGGACCCTCCGGTTACCTGGCTGCAGGCAGGGCTTGCGGCCTCCCCCGGTTACCTGTCTGCAGGCAGGGCTTGCTGACCCCCCCGGTTACCTGTCTGCAGGCAGGGCTTGCGGACCCCCGGTTACCTGGCTGCAGGCAGGGCTTGCGGACCCCCCGGTTACCTGGCTGCAGACAGGGCTTGCGGACCCCCCGATTACGTGGCTGCAGGCAGGGCTTGCGGACCCCCCGGTTACCTGGCTACAGCAGGGCTTGCGGACTCCACGGTTACCTGGCTGCAGGCAGGGCTTGCGGACCCCCCCCGGTTACCTGGCTGCAGGCAGGGCTTGCTGACCCCCCGGTTACCTGGCTGCAGGCAGGGCTTGCGGACCCCCCCGGTTACCTGGCTGTAGGCAGGGCTTGCTGACCCCCCCGGTTACCTGGCTGCAGGCAGGGCTTGCGGACCCCCCGGTTACGTGGCTGCAGGCAGGGCTTGCGGCCCCCCGGTTACCTGGCTGCAGGCAGGGCTTGCGGACCCTTGCGGAGACAGGGTGGGAGGGAGTGAGACAGGGTGGGAGGAGTGAGACAGGGTGGGAGGTAGTGAGACAGGGTGGAGGGAGTGAGACAGGGTGAGAGACAGGGTGAGAGACAGGGTGAGACAGGGTGAGACAGGGTGGAGACAGGGTGAGACAGGGTGAGACAGGGTGAGACAGGTGGGAGGGAGGAGACAGGGTGGAGGGAGGGAGACAGGGTGAGGACAGGGTGAGGTGGAGGGGAGACAGGGTGAGACAGGGTGGGAGGGAGGGAGACAGGGTGAGACAGGGTGGGAGGAGGGAGACAGGGTGAGACTGGAGGGAGGGAGACAGGGTGAGACAGGGTGGGAGGGAGGGAGACAGGGTGAGACAGGGTGGGAGGGAGACAGGGTGAGACAGGGTGGGAGGGAGGGAGACAGGGTGAGACAGGGTGAGACAGGGTGGGAGGGAGGGAGACAGGGTAAGACAGGGAGGGAGGGAGGGAGACAGGGAGGGTGGGAGACAGGGAGGGAGGGTGGGAGACAGGGTGAGACAGGGGGGGAGGAGGGAGACAGGGTGAGACAGGGAGGGAGACAGGGTTAGACAGGGTGGGAGGGAGACAGGGTGAGACAGGGTGGGAGGGAGACAGGGTGGGAGGGAGGGAGACATGGTGAGACAGGGTGAGACAGGGTGGGAGGGAGGGAGACAGGGTGAGACAGGGAGGGAGGGAGACAGGGTGAGACAGGAGGGGAGGGAGACAGGGTGAGACAGGGAGGGAGACAGGGTGAGACAGGGTGGGAGGGAGGGAGACAGGGTGAGACAGGGTGGGAGGGAGGGAGACAGGGTGAGACAGGGTGGGAGGGAGGGAGACAGGGGGAGACAGGGAGGGAGGCAGACAGGGTGAGACAGGGAGGGAGGGAGGGAGACAGGGTGAGACAGGAGGGGAGGGAGACAGGGTGAGACAGGGAGGGAGACAGGGTGAGAGGGAGACAGGGTGAGACAGGGTGGGAGGGAGGGAGACAGGGTGAGACTTGGGAGGGAGACAGGGTGGAGGGAGGGAGACAGGGTGAGACAGGGTGGGAGGGAGGGAGACAGGGTGAGACAGGGTGGGGCGGAGGGAGACAGGGTGAGACATGGTGGAGGGAGGGAGACAGGGTGAGACAGGGTGGGAGGGAGGGAGAGGGAGGGAGGGAGAGGGAGGGAGGGAGAGGGAGGGAGACAGGGTGAGACAGGGTGGGAGGGAGGGAGACAGGGTGGGAGGGAGGGAGACAGGGTGGGAGGGAGGGAGACAGGGTGGGAGGGAGGGAGACCGGGTGGGAGGGAGGGAGACCGGGTGGGAGGGGGTGAGATAGGGTGAGACAGGGTGGGAAGGAGGGAGACAGGGTGAGACAGGGTGAGACAGGGTGGGAGGGAGGGAGAGGGAGGGAGGGAGAGGGAGGGAGGGAGAGGGAGGGAGGGAGACAGGGTGAGACAGGGTGGGAGGGAGGGAGACAGGGTGGGAGGGAGGGAGACCGGGTGGGAGGGGGTGAGATAGGGTGAGACAGGGTGGGAAGGAGGGAGACAGGGTGAGACAGGGTGAGACAGGGTGAGACAGGGTGGGAGGGAGGAGACAGGGTGAGACAGGGTGGGAGGGAGGGAGACAGGGTGAGACAGGGTGAGACAGGGTGAGACAGGGTGGGAGGGAGGGAGACAGGGTGAGACAGGGAGGGAGACAGGTTAGACAGGGTGGGAGGGAGACAGGGTGAGACAGGGTGGGAGGGAGACAGGGTGGGAGGGAGGGAGACATGGTGAGACAGGGTGAGACAGGGGGAGGGAGGGAGACAGGGTGAGACAGGGAGGGAGGGAGGGAGACAGGGTGAGACAGGGAGGGAGGAGACAGGGTGAGACAGGAGGGGAGGGAGACAGGGTGAGACAGGGAGGGAGACAGGGTGAGACAGGGTGGGAGGGAGGGAGACAGGGTGAGACAGGGTGGGAGGGAGGGAGACAGGGTGAGACAGGGTGGGAGGGAGGGAGACAGGGGAGACAGGGAGGGAGGGAGGGAGACAGGGTGAGACAGGGAGGGAGGAGGGAGACAGGGTGAGACAGGAGGGGAGGGAGACAGGGTGAGACAGGGAGGGAGACAGGGTGAGAGGGAGACAGGGTGAGACAGGGTGGGAGGGAGGGAGACAGGGTGAGACTTGGGAGGGAGACAGGGTGGGAGGGAGGGAGACAGGGTGAGACAGGGTGGGAGGGAGGAGACAGGGTGAGACAGGGTGGGGCGGAGGGAGACAGGGTGAGACATGGTGGGAGGGAGGGAGACAGGGTGAGACAGGGTGGGAGGAGGGAGAGGGAGGGAGGGAGAGGGAGGGAGGGATCAATCCTTTGATTGGGAAATTGATTTATATCGACTAAATAGGCAACTAAAACTAAAAGATTTTTTTAGTAAAACCACCACCAATGTGGCTAATACTGATTCCACTGATTATGCTGGTAAATTTAAACCTCGCAGTGTTTTTGACCCCCAACACATAACCATAGTATACATACGTTTATGCATATGGTAGAATTAGATACTAGAGAAAACTTAAAAATACAAAACTAGTTTCTCTAATCTGTCCAGGGAAGAACATGCAGCTATTAAATCTCTTAAAACAAACACAGAGATCATTATTAGATCAGCGGATAAGGGAGGGGGTGTGGTAGTTATGCCCTATACTTATTACAAAAAAGAAATTGAGAACAACTTGGGGTTAACATACAATACAAATTGTTAACCATGGATCCAACAATAGGTTATAAAAGGGAAATTGATTCCATTCTCAATCTGGGCCTCACAAATGGATGGATCTCCGAGGAGATCAGTGAATTCTTACACAACCCTATCCCATTACTCCAGTCATATACATCTTACCGAAAATACATAAATCTATCACATCACCACCAGGTAGGCCTATCATTTCGGCCAGGGGGTCACTAACTCATCCCCTCTCCAATATGTAGATTTTTTTCTACAACCCATGGTAGCCAAAATGAGTACTTATATTAAAGATACTACTGATTTTATTAACAAGTTAAGTACTTTCACTGATGTTTCAGACGAGACCATTTTGGCTACCATGGATGTTGCAAGCTTGTACTCTAATATTAACCATATTGACGGTATACATGCAAGCAGGGAACACCTCCTAGAATGCGCTACATCTTGTGGTCCTCCCATAGAATTTTTGCTGCTACTCATGGATGTAATTTTACACAAAAATTACTTTAAATTCGAAAAGAACTTCTATTTACAGCTCATGGGTACAGCGATGGGGTCCAACATGGCCCCATCGTACGCGAATCTGTTCATGGATTCGTACGAACAGAAACATTTTTTTGGGAATCAGTTATATAACCCCCGGTTACGTGGCTGCAGGCAGGGCTTGCGGACCCCAAGGTTACCTGGCTGCAGGCAGGGCTTGCGGACCCCAAGGTTACCTGGCTGCAGGCAGGGCTTGCGGACCCCTTGGCTGCAGGCAGGGCTTGCGGACCCCCCCGGTTACGTGGCTGCAGGCAGGGCTTGCGGACCCCCTGGTTACGTGGCTGCAGGCAGGCCTTGCGGACCCCCCAGTTACGTGGCTGCAGGCAGGGCTTGCGGACCCCAAGATTACCTGGCTGCAGGCAGGGCTTGCGGACCCCCCCCCCCCGTTACCTGGCTGCAGACAGGGCTTGAGGACCCCCCGGTTACCTAGCTGCAGGCAGGGCTTGCGGACCCCCTGACTGCAGGCAGGGCTTGCGGACCACCCGGTTTACCTGGCTGCAGGCAGGGCTTGCGGACCCCCCAGTTTACCTGGCTGCAGGCAGGGCTTGCAGACCCCCCCAGTTTACCTGGCTGCAGGCAGGGCTTGCGGACCCCCCCAGTTTACCTGGCTGCAGGCAGGGCTTGCGGACCCCCCGGTTACCTGGCTACAGGCAGGGCTTGCGGACCCCTGGCTGCAGGCAGGGCTTGCGGACCCCCTGGCTGCAGGCAGGGCTTGCGGACCCCCTGGCTGCAGACAGGGCTTGCGGACCCCCTGGTTACCTGGCTGCAGGCATGGCTTGCGGACCCTCTGGCTGCAGGCAGGGCTTGCGGACCCTCTGGCTGCAGGCAGGGCTTGCGGACCCCCTGGCTGCAGGCAGGGCTTGCGGACCCCCCGGTTACCTGGCTGCAGGCAGGGCTTGCGGACCCCCCTCACCCCCCCGGTTACCTGGCTGCAGGCAGGGCTTGCGGACCCCCTCCCCCCCCGCTTACCTGGCTGCAGGCAGGGCTTGCGGACCCCCCCGGTTACCTGGCTGCAGGCAGGGCTTGCGGACCCTCCGGTTACCTGGCTGCAGGCAGGGCTTGCGGCCTCCCCCGGTTACCTGTCTGCAGGCAGGGCTTGCTGACCCCCCCGGTTACCTGTCTGCAGGCAGGGCTTGCGGACCCCCGGTTACCTGGCTGCAGGCAGGGCTTGCGGACCCCCCGGTTACCTGGCTGCAGACAGGGCTTGCGGACCCCCCGATTACGTGGCTGCAGGCAGGGCTTGCGGACCCCCCGGTTACCTGGCTACAGGCAGGGCTTGCGGACTCCACGGTTACCTGGCTGCAGGCAGGGCTTGCGGACCCCCCCGGTTACCTAGCTGCAGGCAGGGCTTGCTGACCCCCGGTTACCTGGCTGCAGGCAGGGCTTGCGGACCCCCCGTTACCTGGCTGTAGGCAGGGCTTGCTGACCCCCCCCGGTTACCTGGCTGCAGGCAGGGCTTGCGGACCCCCCGGTTACGTGGCAGCAGGCAGGGCTTGCGGACCCCGGTTACCTGGCTGCAGGCAGGGCTTGCGGACCCTTGCGGAGACAGGGTGGGAGGGAGTGAGACAGGGTGGGAGGGAGTGAGACAGGGTGGGAGGTAGTGAGACAGGGTGGGAGGGAGTGAGACAGGGTGAGAGACAGGGTGAGAGACAGGGTGAGACAGGGTGAGACAGGGTGGGAGACAGGGTGAGACAGGGTGAGACAGGGTGAGACAGGGTGGGAGGGAGGGAGACAGGGTGGGAGGGAGGGAGACAGGGTGAGACAGGGTGGGAGGGAGGGAGACAGGGTGAGACAGGGTGGGAGGGAGGGAGACAGGGTGAGACTGGGAGGGAGGGAGACAGGGTGAGACAGGGTGGGAGGGAGGGAGACAGGGTGAGACAGGGTGGGAGGGAGACAGGGTGAGACAGGGTGGGAGGGAGGGAGACAGGGTGAGACAGGGTGAGACAGGGTGGGAGGGAGGGAGACAGGGTAAGACAGGGAGGGAGGGAGGGAGACAGGGAGGGTGGGAGACAGGGAGGGAGGGTGGGAGACAGGGAGGGAGGGTGGGAGACAGGGTGAGAAAGGGGGGGAGGGAGGAGACAGGGTGAGACAGGAGGGAGACAGGGTTAGACAGGGTGGGAGGGAGACAGGGTTAGACAGGGTGGGAGGGAGACAGGGTGAGACAGGGTGGGAGGGAGACAGGGTGAGACAGGGTGAGACAGGGTGGAGGGAGGGAGACAGGGTGAGACAGGGAGGGAGGGAGACAGGGTGAGACAGGAGGGGAGGGAGACAGGGTGAGACAGGGAGGGAGACAGGGTGAGACAGGGTGGGAGGGAGGGAGACAGGGTGAGACAGGGTGGGAGGGAGGGAGACAGGGTGAGACAGGGTGGGAGGGAGGGAGACAGGGGGAGACAGGGAGGGAGGGAGACAGGGTGAGACAGGGAGGGAGGGAGGGAGACAGGGTGAGACAGGAGGGGAGGGAGACAGGGTGAGACAGGGAGGGAGACAGGGTGAGAGGAGACAGGGTGAGACAGGGTGGAGGGAGGGAGACAGGGTGAGACTTGGGAGGGAGACAGGGTGGGAGGGAGGGAGACAGGGTGAGACAGGGTGGGAGGGAGGGAGACAGGGTGAGACAGGGTGGGGCGGAGGAGACAGGGTGAGACATGGTGGGAGGGAGGGAGACAGGGTGAGACAGGGTGGGAGGGAGGGAGAGGGAGGGAGGGAGAGGAGGAGGGAGAGGGAGGGAGACAGGGTGAGACAGGGTGGGAGGGAGGGAGACAGGGTGGGAATGAGGGAGACAGGGTGGGAGGGAGGGAGACAGGGTGGGAGGGAGGAGACAGGGTGGGAGGGAGGGAGACCGGGTGGGAGGGAGGGAGACCGGGTGGGAGGGGGTGAGATAGGGTGAGACAGGGTGGGAAGGAGGGAGACAGGGTGAGACAGGGTGAGACAGGGTGGGAGGGAGGGAGGGAGGGGAGGGAGAGGGAGGGAGGGAGGGAGAGGGAGGGAGACAGGGTGAGACAGGGTGGGAGGGAGGGAGACAGGGTGGAGGGAGGAGACGGGTGGGAGGGGGTGAGATAGGGTGAGACAGGGTGGGAAGGAGGGAGACAGGGTGAGACAGGGTGAGACAGGGGTGAGACAGGGTGGGAGGGAGGGAGACAGGGTGAGACAGGGTGGGAGGGAGGGAGACAGGGTGAGACAGGGTGAGACAGGGTGAGACAGGGTGGGAGGGAGGGAGACAGGGTGAGACAGGGGGGAGACAGGGTTAGACAGGGTGGGAGGGAGACAGGGTGAGACAGGGTGGGAGGGAGACAGGGTGGGAGGGAGGGAGACATGGTGAGACAGGGTGAGACAGGGTGGGAGGGAGGGAGACAGGGTGAGACAGGGAGGGAGGGAGGGAGACAGGGTGAGACAGGGAGGGAGGGAGACAGGTGAGACAGGAGGGGAGGGAGACAGGGTGAGACAGGGAGGGAGACAGGGTGAGACAGGGTGGGAGGGAGGGAGACAGGGTGAGACAGGGTGGGAGGGAGGGAGACAGGGTGAGACAGGGTGGGAGGGAGGGAGACAGGGGAGACAGGGAGGGAGGGAGGGAGACAGGGTGAGACAGGGAGGGAGGGAGGGAGACAGGGTGAGACAGGAGGGGAGGGAGACAGGGTGAGACAGGGGAGGGAGACAGGTGTGAGGAGGGAGACAGGGTGAGACAGGGTGGGAGGGAGGGAGACAGGGTGAGACTTGGGAGGGAGACAGGGGGGAGGGAGGGAGACAGGGTGAGACAGGGTGGGAGGGAGGGAGACAGGGTGAGACAGGGTGAGGCGGAGGGAGACAGGGTGAGACATGGTGGGAGGGAGGGAGACAGGGTGAGACAGGGTGGGAGGGAGGGAGAGGGAGGGAGGGAGAGGGAGGGAGGGATCAATCCTTTGATTGGGAAATTGATTTATATCGACTAAATAGGCAACTAAAACTAAAAGATTTTTTTAGTAAAACCACCACCAATGTGGCTAATACTGATTCCACTGATTATGCTGGTAAATTTAAACCTCGCAGTGTTTTTGACCCCCAAACACATAACCATAGTATACATACGTTTATGCATATGGTAGAATTAGATACTAGAGAAAAACTAAAAAAATACAAAACTAGTTTCTCTAATCTGTCCAGGGAAGAACATGCAGCTATTAAATCTCT